>NW_027142668.1:0-236856 GCF_026170545.1 Melanerpes formicivorus | reverse complement strand
GCCCCAGCCCAGCTCCACCCACAGCCCAGCCACAGCCCTGGACCCAGCCCCAGCCCAGCCCCATCCCCAGCCCTGCCCCAGCCCTACCCTCAGCCCAGCCCCAGCCCCAGCCCGGCCCCAGTCCTGCCCCAGCCCCGGCCCCAGCCCCACCTTGGATCCAGCCCCAGCCCCAGCCCAGCCCCAGCCCTGCCCCAGCCTAGCCCCAGCCCCAGTCCAGCCCCTGCCCTGGACCCAGCCCCAGCCCAGCCCCAGCCACCGCCCAGCCCCAGACCTGCCCCTGCCCAGCCCCAGCCCCACCATGGACACAGCCCCAGCCCCAGCCCTATCCCAGCCCTACCCTCAGCCCAGCCCCAGCCACCGCCCAGCCCCAGACCTGCTCCTGCCCAGCCCCAGCCCCACCCTGGCTCCAGCCCCAGCCCCAGCCCTGCACATACCTTCGTTCCAGCCCCAGCCCCAGCCCTGCGCCAACCCAGCCCCAGCCCAAGGCCCAGCCTCAAGCCTAGTTCTGCCCCAGCCCTGGCCCCAATCCAGCCCCAGCCCTACCCCTACCTCAGCCCTAGCCCCAGCCCTGTCCGCAGCCCCAGCCCCAGCCCCACCCTCGCCACCAGCCCAGCCCCAGCCCCAACCTTGCCCCCAGCCCAGCCCCAGTTCCAGCCCTGCCCCAGCCCTGCCCCGGCCCCAGACCCAGCCCCGGACCCAGACTCAGCCCCAGCCCAGCCCCAGCCATAGCCCTGCCCCAGTACCCCCCAGCCCCAGCCCCAGCCCCAGCCCTGTGCCAGCCCTACCCCAGCCCAGCCCCGGTCCCAGCCCCAGCCCAAGCCCTGGCCCAACCCCAGCCCAAACCCCATCCTTGCCCCCAGCCCAGAACCAGCCCAGCCCTAGCCCTGCCCCAGTCCCAGCTCCAGCCCAGCCCAGCTCTGGACCCAGCCCCAGCCCCACCCCCCGCACCCATCCCCGGTCCCAGCCCAGCCGTAGCCCCCGCCCTGCCCCAGCCCTGCACCGAACCCAGCCCCAGCCTGGCCCCAGCCCTGCCCCAGCTCTGGCCCCAGCCCTGTCCCCAGCCCTGTCCCCAGGCCCAGCCCCAGCCCCACCCTCGGCCCCCAGCCTAGCCCCTGCCCCAGCCCTGCCCTACCCAGCCCTAGCCACAGCCCAGTCCCAGCCCTGGACCCAGCCTCAGTCGCAGCCCCGGCCCCAGCCCAGCCCTAGCCCAGCCCCAGCCCAGCCCTAGCCTAGCCCCAGCCACAGCCACAGCCCTGCCCCAGCCCTGGACCCAGCCCCAGCCCTACCCTCAGCCCAGCCCCAGCCCCAGCCCCGGCCCCAGTCCTGCCACAGCCCCGGCCCCAGCCCCACCTTGGACCCAGCCCCAGCCCCAGCCCAGCCCCAGCCCTGCCCCAGCCTAGCCCCAGCCCCAGTCCAGCCCCTGCCCTGGACCCAGCCCCAGCCCCAGCCCGGCCCCAGTCCTGCCCCAGCCCCGGCCACAGCCCCACCTTGGACACAGCCTCAGCCCCAGCCCAGCCCCAGCCACCGCCCAGCCCCAGACCTGCCCCTGCCCAGCCCCAGCCCCACCCTGGACCCAGCCCCAGCCCCAGCCCTGCCCCAGCCCTACCCCAGCCTAGCCCCAGCCCCAGCCCCAGCCCTGCCCTGGACCCAGCCCCAGCCCCACCCTCAGCCTCATCCCCAGTCCAGGCCCAGACCTTCCCCAGCCCAAGCCCCAGCCCCAGCCCCCAGCCCCATCCATTCCCCCAGCCCAGCCCAGCCCCAGCCCCAGCCCTGCCCCCAGCCCAGCCCCAGCCCCAGCCAAAGCCCTGCCCCAGCCCAGCCCCAGCCACTGCCCAGCCCCAGCCCTGGACCCAGCCCCTGCCCCCAGCCCTCTCCCAGTCCCCGCCCCAGCCCCCGTCCCCGCCCCAGCACAGCCCCTGCTGTGGACCCAGACCCAGCCCAGCCCCAGTCCTGGACCCAGCCCCAGTTCCAGCCCCGGCCCCAGCACAGCCCTAGCCCAGCCCCAGCCCAGCCCTAGCCCAGCCCCAGCCCCACCCTCAGCCCCACCCCAGCTTTAGCCACAGTCCAGCCACAGCCCTGGACCTAGCCCCAGCCCAGCCCCAGCCCCAGCCCCAGCCCAGACCCAGACCCAGCCCCAGCCCAACCCCAGCCCCGGCCCTACCCCTACCCTATCCCAGTCCATGCCCAGCCACAGCCCTGCCCCACCCTCGTCCCCAGCCCAGCCCCTGCCCCAGCTTTACCCCTGCCCAGTCCCGGTCCATGCCCAGCCCCAGCCCTGCCCAGCTCCAGACCCAGCCCCAGCCCTAGCCCTGCACCGAACCCAGCCCCAGCCCCACCCCAGCCTCATCCGCTGCCCAGCCCCAGCCCAGCCCCTGCCCCAGCCCTGCCCCGGCCCAGCCCTAGCCACAGCCCAGTCCCAGCCCTGGACCCAGCCTCAGTCGCAGCCCCGGCCCCAGCCCAGACCTAGCCCAGCCCCAGCCCCACCCTCAGCCCCAGCCCAGCTCCACCCGCAGCCCAGCCCCAGCCCTGGACCCAGCCCCAGCCCCAGCACTGCCCCAGCCCAGCTCCACCCCCAGCCACAGCCCCAACCCTGGACCCAGCCCCAGTCGCAGCCCCGGCCCCAGACCAGCCCTAGCCTAGCCCCGTCCCAACCCTCACCCCCAGCCCAGCTCCACCCACAGCCCAGCCACAGCCCTGGACCCAGCCCCAGCCCAGCCCCATCCCCAGCCCTGCCCCAGCCCTACCCTCAGCCCAGCCCCAGCCCCAGCCCGGCCCCAGTCCTGCCCCAGCCCCAGTCCAGCCCCAGCCACCGCCCAGCCCCAGACCTGCCCCTGCCCAGCCCCAGCCCCAGTCCAGCCCCTGCCCTGGACCCAGCCCCAGTCCAGCCCCAGCCACCGCCCAGCCCCAGACCTGCCCCTGCCCAGCCCCAGCCCCAGTCCAGCCCCTGCCCTGGACCCAGCCCCAGTCCAGCCCCAGCCACCACCCAGCCCCAGACCTGCCCCTGCCCAGCCCCAGCCCCACCTTGGATCCAGCCCCAGCCCCAGCCCAGCCCCAGCCCTGCCCCAGCCTAGCCCCAGCCCCAGTCCAGCCCCTGCCCTGGACCCAGCCCCAGTCCAGCCCCAGCCACCGCCCAGCCCCAGACCTGCCCCTGCCCAGCCCCAGCCCCACCCTGGCTCCAGCCCCAGCCCCCGCCCTGCCCATGCCTTCTTTCCAGCCCCAGCCCCAGCCCTGCGCCAACCCAGCCCCAGCCCAAGGCCCAGCCTCAAGCCTAGTCCTGCCCCAGCCCTGGCCCCAATCCAGCCCCAGCCCTACCCCTACCTCAGCCCTAGCCCCAGCCCTGTCCGCAGCCCCAGCCCCAGCCCCACCCTCGCCACCAGCCCAGCCCCAGCCCCAACCTTGCCCCCAGCCCAGCCCCAGTTCCAGCCCTGCCCCAGCCCTGCCCCGGCCCCAGACCCAGCCCCGAACACAGACTCGGCCCCAGCCCAGCCCCAGCCATAGCCCTGCCCCAGTCCCCGCCCCAGCCCCAGCCCCAGCCCCAGCCCTGTGCCAGCCCTACCCCAGCCCAGCCCCGGTCCCAGCCCAGCCCAAGCCCTGGCCCAACCCCAGCCCAAACCCCATCCTTGCCCCCAGCCCAGAACCAGCCCAGCCCTAGCCCTGCCCCAGTCCCAGCTCCAGCCCAGCCCAGCTCTGGACCCAGCCCCAGCCCCACCCCCCGCACCCATCCCCCGGTCCCAGCCCAGCCGTAGCCCCCGCCCTGCCCCAGCCCTGCACTGAACCCAGCCCCAGCCTGGCCCCAGCCCTGCCCCAGCTCTGGCCCCAGCCCTGTCCCCAGCCCTGTCCCCAGCCCCAGCCCCAGCCCCACCCTCGGCCCCAGCCCAGCCCCTGCCCCAGCCCTGCCCCGGCCCAGCCCTAGCCACAGCCCAGTCCCAGCCCTGGACCCAGCCTCAGTCGCAGCCCCGGCCCCAGCCCAGCCCTAGCCCAGCCCCAGCCCCACCCTCAGCCCCAGCCCAGCCCCAGCCCCAGCCCAGCCACAGCCCTGGACCCAGCCCCAGCCCAGCCCCAGCCCCAGCCCCAGCCCCAGCCCCAGCACTGCCCCAGCCCAGCTCCACCCAGAGCCCAGCCCCAGCCCTGGACCCAGCCCCAGTCGCAGCCCCGGCCCCAGCCCAGCTCCAGCCACAGCCCATCCACAGCCCCCGCCCTGCCCCTGCCCCAGCCCTGCCCCAGCCCAGCCCCAGCCCCAGCACAACCCCTGCTGTCGACCCAGACCCAGCCCAACCCCAGTCCTGGACCCAGCCCCAGTTCCAGCCCCGGCCCCAGCACAGCCCTAGCCCAGCCCCAGCCCAGCCCTAGCCCAGCCCCAGCCACAGCCACAGCCCTGCCCCAGCCCTGGACCCAGCCCCACCCCAGCCTCATCCGCTGCCCAGCCCCAGCCCAGCCCCTGCCCCAGCCCTGCCCCGGCCCAGCCCTAGCCACAGCCCAGTCCCAGCCCTGGACCCAGCCTCAGTCGCAGCCCCGGCCCCAGCCCAGACCTAGCCCAGCCCCAGCCCCACCCTAAGCCCCAGCCCAGCTCCACCCACAGCCCAGCCACAGCCCTGGACCCAGCCCCAGCCCAGCCCCAGCCCCAGCCCCAGCACTGCCCCAGCCCAGCCCCAGCCACAGCCCAGCCCCAGCCCTGGACCCAGCCCCAGTCGCAGCCTAGGCCCCAGCCCAGACCTAGCCCAGCCCCAACCGCACCCTCAGCCCCAGCCCAGCTCCACCCACAGCCCAGCCACAGCCCTGGACCCAGCCCCAGCCCAGCCCCATCCCCAGCCCTGCCCCAGCCCTACCCTCAGCCCAGCCCCAGCCCCAGCCTGGCCCCAGTCCTGCCCCATCCCCGGCCCCAGCCCAACCTTGACCCAGCCCCAGCCCCAGCCCTGCCCCAGCCCTGCCCCAGCCTAGCCCCAGCCCCAGCCCAGCCACAGCCCTGGACCCAGCCCCAGCCCCAGCCCCAGCACCGCCCCAGCCCAGCTCCACCCACAGCCCAGCCCCAGCCCAGGACCCAGCCCCAGTCGCAGCCCCGGCCCCAGCCCAGACCTAGCCCAGCCCCAACCCCACCCTCAGCCATAGCCCAGCTCCACCCACAGCCCAGCCACAGCCCTGGACCCAGCCCCAGCCCTAGCCCAGCCCCAGACCCAGCCCCAGCCCAACCCCAGCCCCGGCCCTACACCTGCCCAATCCCAGTCCATGCCCAGCCACAGCCCTGCCCCAGCTTTACACCTGCCCAGTCCCGGTCCATGCCCAGCCCCAGCCCTGCCCAGCCCCAGACCCAGCCCCAGCCCTAGCCCTGCACCGAACCCAGCCCCAGCCCCACCCTAGCCTCATCCGCTGCCCAGCCCCAGCCCAGCCCCTGCCCCAGCTGTGCCCCGGCCCAGCCCTAGCCACAGCCCAGTCCCAGCCCTGGACCCAGCCTCAGTCGCAGCCCCGGCCCCAGCCCAGCCCTAGCCCAGTCCCAGCCCCACCCTAAGCCCCAGCCCAGCTCCACCCACAGCCCAGCCACAGCCCTGGACCCAGCCCCAGCCCAGCCCCAGCCGCAGCCCCAGCACTGCCCCAGCCCAGCCCCAGCCACAGCCCAGCCCCAGCCCTGGACCCAGCCCCAGTCGCAGCCCCGGCCCCAGCCCAGACCTAGCCCAGCCCCAACCCCACCCTCAGCCCCAGCCCAGCTCCACCCACAGCCCAGCCACAGCCCTGGACCCAGCCCCAGCCCAGCCCCAGCCCTACCCTCAGCCCAGCCATAGCCCTGGACCCAGCCCCAGCCCAGCCCCAGCCCCAGCCCCGGCCCCAGCCCCACCTTGGACCCAGCCCCAGCCCCAGCCCTGCCCCAGCCCTGCCCCAGCCTAGCCCCAGCCCCAGTCCAGCCCCTGCCCTGGACCCAGCCCCAGCCCCAGCCCGGCCCCAGTCCTGCCCCAGCCCCGGCCACAGCCCCACCTTGGACACAGCCTCAGCCCCAGCCCAGCCCCAGCCACCGCCCAGCCCCAGACCTGCCCCTGCCCAGCCCCAGCCCCACCCTGGACCCAGCCCCAGCCCCAGCCCTGCCCCAGCCCTACCCTCAGCCCAGCCCCAGCCACCGCCCAGCCCCAGACCTGCCCCTGCCCAGCCCCAGCCCCACCCTGGACCCAGCCCCAGCCCCAGCCCTGCCCCAGCCCTACCTCAGCACAGCCCCAGCCCCAGCCCCAGCCCTGCCCTGGACCCAGCCCCAGCCCCACCCCAGCCTCATCCCCAGTCCAGGCCCAGACCTTCCCCAGCCCAAGCCCCACCCCAGACCCAGCCCCATCCGTTCCCCCAGCCCAGCCCAGCCCCAGCCCCAGCCCTGCCCCCAGCCCAGCCCCAGCCCCAGCCAAAGCCCTGCCCCAGACCAGCCCCAGCCACCGCCCAGCCCCAGCCGTGGACCCAGCCCCAGCCCCAGCCCTCTCCCAGTCCCTGCCCCAGCCCCAGCCCCGGCCCCAGCCAAGCACCACTCACGGCCCCATCCCCGGCCCCAGCCCAGCTCCAGCCACAGCCCATCCACAGCCCCTGCCCTGCCCCTGCCCCAGCCTTGCCCCTGCCCAGCCCCAGCCCCAGCACAGCCCCTGCTGTGGACCCAGACCCAGTCCAGCCCCAGTCCTGGACCCAGCCCCAATTCCAGCCCCGGCCCCAGCACAGCCCTAACCCAGCCCCAGCCCAGCCCTAGCCCAGCCCCAGCCCAACCCTCAGCTCCACCCCATCTTCAGCCCCAGCCCAGCCCCAGCCCCAGCCACAGCCCTGCCCCAGCCCTGGACCCAGCCCCAGCCCTAGCCCAGCCCCAGAGGCAGCCCGAGCCCAACCCCAGTCCTGGACCCAGCCCCAATTCCAGCCCCGGCCCCAGCACAGCCCTATACCCAGCCCCAGCCCAGCCCTAGCCCAGCCCCAGCCCAACCCTCAGCTCCACCCCATCTTCAGCCCCAGCCCAGCCCCAGCCCCAGCCACAGCCCTGCCCCAGCCCTGGACCCAGCCCCAGCCCTAGCCCAGCCCCAGACGCAGCCCCAGCCCAACCCCAGCCCCGGCCCTACCCCTACCCAATCCCAGTCCATGCCCAGCCACAGCCCTGCCCCACCCTCGTCCCCAGCCCAGCCCCTGCCCCAGCTTTACCCCTGCCCAGTCCCGGTCCATGCCCAGCCCCAGCCCTGCCCAGCCCCAGACCCAGCCCCAGCCCTAGCCCTGCACCGAACCCAGCCCCAGCCCCACCCCAGCCTCATCCGTTGCCCAGCCCCAGCCCAGCCCCAGCCCCAGCCCTGCCCCGGCCCAGCCCTAGCCACAGCCCAGTCCCAGCCCTGGACCCAGCCTCAGTCGCAGCCCCGGCCCCAGCCCAGCCCTAGCCCTGCCCCAGCCCCAGCCCAGCCACAGCCCTGGACCCAGCCCCAGCCCAGCCCCAGCCCCAGCCTCAGCACTGCCCCAGCCCAGCCCCAACCCCACCCTCAGCCCCAGCCCAGCTCCAGCCACAGCCCAGCCACAGCCCTGGACCCAGCCCCAGCCCAGCCCCATCCCCAGCCCTGCCCCAGCCCTACCCTCAGCCCAGCCCCAGCCCCAGCCTGGCCCCAGTCCTGCCCCAGCCCCGGCCCCAGCCCCACCTTGGACCCAGCCCCAGCCCTACCCCAGCCTCATCCCCAGCCCAGGCCCAGACCTGCCCCAGCCCAAGCCCCAGCCCCAGCCCCAGCCCCAGCCCCAGCCCCATCCATTCCCCCAGCCCAGCCCCAGCCCCAGCCCTGCCCCCAGCCAAGCCCCAGCCCCAGCCACCACCCAGCCCAGCCCTGGACCCAGCCCCGGCCCCAGCCAAGCCCCACTCACGGCCCCAGACCCGGCCCCAGCCCAGGCCCCAGCCAAGCCCCACTCACGGCCCCAGCCCCAGCCCCAGCCCAGCTCCAGCCACAGCCCCAGCCACAGCCCCAGCCATGCCCCAGCCACAGCCCCAGCCATGCCCCAGACCTGCCCCTACCCCAGCCCCAGCCCCAGCCCAAGCCCTACCCCAGCCCTGCCCCAGCCCCATCCATCAGCCCCAGCCAAGACCCAGCCCTCAGCCCCAGCCCCCAGCCCCAGCCCCAGCCCCAGTCCTGCGCCAGCCCTGCCCCGCCCTGCCTCAGCCTTGTCCCCAGCCCCAGCCCCAGCCCCAGCTGAGCCCCAGCCCAGCCCCGGCCCCAGCCCAAGCCCCAGCCCTGCCCCAGCTCATCCCCAGACCAGCCCCGGCCCCAACCCCTGCCCCAGCCCCAGTTCCAGCTCCGGCCCTGCCCCAGCTCATCCCCAGCCCAGCCCCGGCCCCAGCCTCCAGCCCCAGCCCCAGACCTGGCCCCAGCCCAGCCCCAGCCCTGCCCCAGCCCTGCCCCTGCCCTAGTCCCCAGCCCACTCCCAGCACAGCACCAGCAAAGCCCCAGCCCTAGACCCAGCCCATCCCCTGCCCAAGCCCCAGCCCAGCCCTGCCACCAGCTCAGCCCCAGCCCAGCCCCAGCCCTGCATCAGCCCTGCCCAGCCACCAGCCCAACCTTGCGCCAGCCCCAGCCCAGCCCTAGCCCCAGCCCAGCCCCAGCCCAGCCTCAGCCCCAGCCTCCAGCCCCAGCCCTGCCCAAGCCTTGGTTCCAGCCCCAGTACTAACCCTGCTCAAGCCCCGGCCCCAGCCCTGTCCCCAGCCCTGTCCCCAGCCCCAGCCCCAGCCCCACCCTCGGCCCCAGCCCAGCCCCTGCCCCAGCTCTGCCCCGGCCCAGCCCTAGCCACAGCCCAGTCCCAGCCCTGGACCCAGCCTCAGTCGCTGCCCCGGCCCCAGCCCAGCCCTAGCCTAGCCTCAGCCCCACTCTCAGCCCCAGCCCAGCCCCAGCCCCAGCCCAGCCACAGCCCTGGACCCAGCCCCAGCCCAGCCCCAGCCCCAGCCCCAGCCCCAGTCCCAGCCCCAGCACTGCCCCAGCCCAGCTCCACCCACAGCCCAGCCCCAGACCCAGCCCCAGCCCCAGCACTGCCCCAGCCCAGCCCCATCCCCAGCCCTGCCCCAGCCCTACCCTCAGCCCAGCCCCAGCCCCAGCCCGGCCCCAGTCCTGCCCCAGCCCCGGCCCCAGCCCCACATTGGACCCAGCCCCAGCCCCAGCCCAGCCCCAGCCCTGCTCCAGCCTAGCCCCAGCCCCAGTCCAGCCCCTGCCCTGGACCCAGCCCCGGCCCCAGTCCTGCCCCAGCCCCGGCCACAGCCCCACCTTGGACACAGCCTCAGCCCCAACCCTGCCCCAGCCACCGCCCAGCCCCAGACCTGCCCCTGCCCAGCCCCAGCCCCACCCTGGACCCAGACCCAGCCCCAGACCTGCCCCAGCCCTACCTTCAGCCCAGCCCCAGCCACCGCCCAGCCCCAGACCTGCCCCTGCCCAGCCCCAGCCCCACCCTGGACCCAGCCCCAGCCCCAGCCCTGCCCTGGACCCAGCCCCAGCCCCACCCCAGCCTCATACCCAGTCCAGGCCCAGACCTTCCCCAGCCCAAGCCCCAGCCCCAGTCCCAGCCCCATCCGTTCCCCCAGCCCAGCCCAGCTCCAGCCCCAGCCCTGCCCCCAGCCCAGCCCCAGCCCCAGCCCTAGCCCAGCCCCAGCCTCACCCTCAGCCCCAGCCCAGCTCCAGCCACCGCCCAGCCCAGCCCTGGACCCAGCCCCAGCCCCACCCCCGGCCCCAGCCCCAGGCTCCAGCCACAGCCCTGCCCAAGCCTTGGTTCCAGCCCGAGCCCCAACCCTGCCCAAGCCCCGGCCCCAGCCCGGCCCCAGCCCTGCCCCAGCCCCAGCACTGCCCCAGCCCAGCTCCAGCCACAGCCCAGCCCCAGCCCCAGCCCCATCCCCAGCCCTGCCCCAGCCCTACCCTCAGCCCAGCCCCAGCCCCAGCCTGGCCCCAGTCCTGCCCCAGCCCCGGCCCCAGCCCCACATTGGACCCAGCCCCAGCCCCAGCCCAGCCCCAGCCCTGCTCCAGCCTAGCCCCAGCCCCAGTCCAGCCCCTGCCCTGGACCCAGCCCCGGCCCCAGTCCTGCCCCAGCCCCGGCCACAGCCCCACCTTGGACACAGCCTCAGCCCCAGCCCAGCCCCAGCCACCGCCCAGCACCAGACCTGCCCCTGCCCAGCCCCAGCCCCACCCTGGACCCATCCCCAGCCCCAGCCTGGCCCCAGCCCTGCCCCAGCTCTGGCCCCAGCCCTGTCCCCAGCCCTGTCCCCAGCCCCAGCCCCAGCCCCACCCTCGGCCCCAGCCCAGCCCCTGCCCCAGCCCTGCCCCGGCCCAGCCCTAGCCACAGCCCAGTCCCAGCCCTGGACCCAGCCTCAGTCGCAGCCCCGGCCCCAGCCCAGCCCTAGCCCAGCCCCAGCCCAGCCCCAGCCCCAACCTCAGCCCCCAGCCCAGCCCCAGCCACAGCCCAGCCACAGCCCTGGACCCAGCCCCAGCCCAGCCCCAGCCCCGGCCCCAGCCCCAGCCCCAGCACTGCCCCACCCCAGCTCCACCCACAGCCCAGCCCCAGCCCCAGACCCAGCCCCAGCACTGCCCCAGCCCAGCTCCACCCACAGCCCAGCCCCAGCCCCAGCCCCAGCCCCAGCACTGCCCCAGCCCAGCCCCATCCCCAGCCCTACCCTCAGCCCAGCCCCAGCCCCAGCCCGGCCCCAGTCCTGCCCCAGCCCCGGCCCCAGCCCCACATTGGACCCAGCCCCAGCCACCGCCCAGCCCCAGACCTGCCCCTGCCCAGCCCCAGCCCCAGTCCAGACCCTGCCCTGGACCCAGTCCTGCCCCAGCCCTACCCTCAGCCCAGCCCCAGCCACCGCCCAGCCCCAGACCTGCCCCTGCCCAGCCCCAGCCCCACCCTGGACCCAGCCCCAGCCCCAGCCCTGCCCCAGCCCTACCCCAGCCTAGCCCCAGCCCCAGCCCCAGCCCTGCCCTGGACCCAGCCCCAGCCCCACCCCAGCCTCATCCCCAGTCCAGGCCCAGACCATCCCCAGCCCAAGCCCCAGCCCCAGTCCCAGCCCCATCCGTTCCCCCAGCCCAGCCCAGCTCCAGCCCCAGCCCTGCCCCCAGCCAAACCCCAGCCCCAGCCACCGCCCAGCCCAGCCCTGGACCCAGCCCCAGCCCCACCCCCGGTCCCAGCCCCGGCCCCAGCCAAGCCCCACTCACGGCCCCATCCCTGGCCCCAGCCCAGCCCCAGCCACAGCCCAGCCACAGCCCCCGCCCTGCCCCTGCCCCAGCCCTGCCCCAGCCCAGCCCAGCCCCAGCCCAGCCTCAGCCCCAGCCTCCAGCCACAGCCCTGCCCAAGCCTTGGTTCCAGCCCGAGCCCCAACCCTGCCCAAGCCCCGGCCCCAGCCCGGCCCCAGCCCTGCCCCAGCCCCAGACCAGCCCCAGCCCCGGCCCAAGCCCAGCCCCAGCCCTGCCCAAGCCTTGGTTCCAGCCCCAGCCCCAGCCCTGCCCCATCCCTGCCCCCAGCCCCGGCCACAGCCCCAGCCACAGCCCCAGCCATGCCCCAGACCTGCCCCTACCCCAGCCCCAGCCCCAGCCCAAGCCCTACCCCAGCCGTGCCCCAGCCCCATCCATCAGCCCCAGCCAAGACCCAGCCCTCAGCCCCAGCCCCCAGCCCCAGCCCCAGCCCCAGTCCTGCGCCAGCCCTGCCCCGCCCTGCCTCAGCCTTGTCCCCAGCCCCAGCCCCAGCCCCAGCTGAGCCCCAGCCCAGCCCCGGCCCCAGCCCAAGCCCCAGCCCTGCCCCAGCTCATCCCCAGACCAGCCCCGGCCCCAACCCCTGCCCCAGCCCCAGTTCCAGCCCCGGCCCTGCCCCAGCTCATCCCCAGCCCAGCCCCGGCCCCAGCCTCCAGCCCCAGCCCCAGACCTGGCCCCAGCCCAGCCCCAGCCCTGCCCCAGCCCTGCCCCTGCCCTAGTCCCCAGCCCACTCCCAGCACAGCACCAGCACAGCCCCAGCCCTAGACCCAGCCCATCCCCTGCCCAAGCCCCAGCCCAGCCCTGCCCCCAGCTCAGCCCCAGCCCAGCCCCAGCCCTGCCCCAGCCCTGCCCAGCCACCAGCCCACCCTTGCCCCAGCCCCAGCCCAGCCCTAGCCCCAGCCCAGCCCCAGCCCAGCCTCGGTCCCAGCCTCCAGCCCCAGCCCTGCCCAAGCCTTGGTTCCAGCCCCAGCCCTAACCCTGCTCAAGCCCCGGCCCCAGCCCAGCCCCAGCCCTGCCCCAGCCCCAGCCCAGCCCTAGCCCAGCCCTGACCCAGCCCCAGCCCCAGCCTTAGCCATGCCCAAGACTTGGTTCCTGCCCCAGCCCCAGCCCTGCCCCAGCCCCACCCTCGGCCCCAGCCCAGCCCCAGTCCCAGCCCTGCCCCGGCCCAGCCATGCCCCCAGCCCAGCCCCTGCCCTGGACCCAGCCCCAGCCCAGCCCCAGCCCCAGCCCCAGGCCTGCCCCAGCCCAGCCCCAGCCACAGCCCAGCCCCAGCCCTGGACCTAGCCCCAGTCACAGCCCTGGCCCCAGCCCAGCCCTAGCCCAGCCCCCGCCCCACCCTCAGCCCCAGCCCAGCTCCAGCCACAGACCAGCCACAGCCCTGGACCCAGCCCCAGCCCCAGCCCTGCCCCAGCCCAACCCCAGCCCCAGCCCAGCCCCCCGCCCCGGCCCTGCCCCAGCCCAACCCCAGCCACTGCCCTGCCCCAGCCCTGGACCCAGCCCTAGTCGCAGACCCGGCCCCAGCCCCAGCCCCAGCCCCAGCCCAACCCCAGCCCCAGTCCAGCCCCTGCCCCGGACCAGTCCCACCCCAGCCCCAGCCCCAGCCCCAGCCCCAGCCCCATCCCTGCCCCAGCCCAGCCCCAGCCACAGCCCAGCCCCAGCCCTGGATCCAGACCAAGTCGCAGCCCCGGCCCCAGCCCAGCCCTAGCCCAGCCCCAGCCCCCACCCTCAGCCCCAGCCCAGCTCCAGCCACAGCCCAGCCACAGCCCTGGACCCAGCCCCAGCCACTGCCCCAACCCCAGCCCTGCCCTAGCCCAGCCCCAGCCCTGGACCAAGCCCCAGCCCTGAGCCGAACCCAGCCCCAGCCTGGCCCCAGCCCTGCCCTAGCTCCAGCCCTAGCCCTGTCCCCAGCCTCGGCCCGTGCCCCTGCCCCAGTCCCAGTCCTGCCCCATCCCGGCCTCCAGCCCCAGCCCTGCCCTCAGCCCAGACCCAGACCCAGCCTGGCCCCAGCCCTGTCCCGAGCCCCAGCCACTGCCCAGCCCCAGGCCCAGACCCAGCCTAGCCCCAGCCCTGCCCCAGCCGCAGCCCCAGGCCTGACCTCAGCCCTGCCCCAGCCCCAGCCCCAGCCCTGCCCCAGCCCCAGCCCCAGCCCTGCCCATGCCTTGGTTCCAGCCCCAGCCCCAGCCCTGCGCCAACCCAGCCCCAGCCCAAGGCCCAGCCTCAAGCCTAGTCCTGCCCCAGCCCTGGCCCCAATCCAGCCCCAGCCCTACCCCTACCTCAGCCCTAGCCCCAGCCCTGTCCACAGCCCCAGCCCCAGCCCCACCCTCGCCACCAGCCCAGCCCCAGCCCCAAACTTGCCCCCCAGCCCAGCCCCAGTTCCAGCCCTGCCCCAGCCCTGCCCCGGCCCCAGACCCAGCCTCGGACCCAGACTCGGCCCCAGCCCTAGCCACAGCCCAGTCCCAGCCCTAGACCCAGCCTCAGTCGCAGCCCCGGCCCCAGCCCAGCCCTAGCCCAGCCCCAGCCCCACCCTCAGCCCCAGCCCCAGCCACAGCCCCAGCCCAGCCCCAGCACTGCCCCAGCCCAGCTCCACCCACAGCCCAGCCCCAGCCCTGGAGCCAGCCCCAGCCCAGCCCCATCCCCAGCCCTGCCCCAGCCCTACCCTCAGCCCAGCCCCAGCCCGGCCCCAGTCCTGCCCCAGCCCCGGCCCCAGCCCCTCCTTGGATCCAGCCCCAACCCCAGCCCAGCCCAGCCCCAGCCCTGCCCCAGCCTAGCCCCAGCCCCAGTCCAGCCCCTGCCCTGGACCCAGCCCGGCCCCAGTCCTGCCCCAGCCCCGGCCACAGCCCCACCTTGGACACAGCCTCAGCCCCAGCCCAGCCCCAGCCACCGCCCAGCCCCAGACCTGCCCCTGCCCAGCCCCAGCCCCACCCTGGACCCAGCCCCAGACCCAGCCCTGCCCCAGCCCTACCCTCAGTCCAGCCCCAGCCACCGCCCAGCCCCAGACCTGCCCCTGCCCAGCCCCAGCCCCACCCTGGACCCAGCCCCAGCCCCAGCCCTGCCCCAGCCCTACCCCAGCCTAGCCCCAGCCCCAGCCCCAGCCCTGCCCTGGACCCAGCCCCAGCCCCACCCCAGCCTCATCCCCAGTCCAGGCCCAGACCTTCCCCAGCCCAAGCCCCAGCCCCAGCCCCAGCCCCATCCGTTCCCCCAGCCCAGCCCAGCCCCAGCTCCAGCCCTGCCCCCAGCCAAGCCCCAGCCCCAGCCACCGCCCAGCCCTAGCCCCGGACCCAGCCCCAGCCCCAGCCCCACACCTGGCCCCAAACCCTGCCCCAGCCAAGCCCCAGCCCCAGTCCAGACCCTGCCCTGGACCCAGTCCCAGCCACCGCCCAGACCCAGCCCTGCCCCCAGCCCAGCCCCAGCCCCACCCTGGACCCAGCCCCAGCCCCAGCCCAGCCCCAGCCCTGCCCCAGCCTAGCCCCAGCCCCAGCCCTGCCCTGGACCCAGCCCCAGTCCCACCCCAGCCTCATTCCCAGTCCAGGCCCAGACCTTCCCCAGCCCAAGCCCCAGCCCCAGCCCCAGCCCCATCCGTTCCCCCAGCCCAGCCCAGCCCCAGCCCCAGCCCTGCCCCCAGCCCAGCCCCAGCTCCAGCCAAAGCCCTGCCCCAGCCCAGCCACAGCCACCGCCCAGCCCCAGCCCTGGACCCAGCCCCAGCCCCAGCCCTCTCCCAGTCCCCGCCCCAGCCACAGCCCCAGCCCCAACCCAGCCCCTGCCGTGGACCCAGCCCCAGCCCAGCCCCAGCCCTGGACCCAGCCCCAGTCGCAGCCCCGGCCCCAGCGCAGCCCTAGCCCAGCCCCAGCCCCGCCCTAGCCCAGCCCCAGCCCCACCCCTCAGCCCCACCCCAGCTTTAGCTACAGTCCAGCCACAGCCCTGGACCTAGCCCAAGCCCTGCCCCAGCCCCATCCGTTCCCCCAGCCCAGCCCAGCCCCAGCCCCAGCCACCGCCCAGCCCAGCCCTGGACCCAGCCCCAGCCCCACCCCCGGCCCCAGCCCCGACCCCAGCCACGGACCCAGCCAAGCCCCACTCACGGCCCCATCCCCGGCCCCAGCCCAGCTCCAGCCACAGCCCAGCCACAGCCCCCGCCCTGCCCCTGCCCCAGCCCTGTCCCAGCCCAGCCCAGCCCCAGCCCAGCCTCAGCCCCAGCCTCCAGCCACAGCCCTGCCCAAGCCTTGGTTCCAGCCCGAGCCCCAACCCTGCCCAAGCCCCGGCCCCAGCCCGGCCCCAGCCCTGCCCCAGCCCCAGCCCAGCCCCAGCCCCGGACCGAGCCCAGCCCCAGCCCTGCCCAAGCCTTGCTTCCAGCCCCAGCTTCAGCCCTGCCCCATCCCTGCCCCCAGCCCTGGCCACAGCCCCAGCCCTGCCCCAGCCATGCCCCAGCCACAGCCCCAGCCATGCCCCAGACCTGCCCCTACCCCAGCCCCAGCCCCAGCCCAAGCCCTACCCCAGCCCTGCCCCAGCCCCATCCATCAGCCCCAGCCAAGACCCAGCCCTCAGCCCCAGTCCCAGCCCTGCCCCGGCCCAGCCATGCCCCCAGGCCAGCCCCTGCCCTGGACCCAGCCCCAGCCCAGCCCCAGCCCCAGCCCCAGGCCTGCCCCAGCCCAGACCCAGCCACAGCCCAGCCCCAGCCCTGGACCTAGCCCCAGTCACAGCCCTGGCCCCAGCCCAGCCCTAGCCCAGCCCCCGCCCCACCCTCAGCCCCAGCCCAGCTCCAGCCACAGACCAGCCACAGCCCTGGACCCAGCCCCAGCCCCAGACCAGCCCCAGCCCAACCCCAGCCCCAGCCCAGCCCCCCGGCCCGGCCCTGCCCCAGCCCAACCCCAGCCACTGCCCTGCCCCAGCCCTGGACCCAGTCCCAGCCCCAGCCCCACCCCCGGCCCCAGCCCCGGCCCCAGCCCAGCCCAAGCCCAGCCCTGCCCTCAGCCCAGCCCCAGGCCCGGACCCAGCCACATCCCTGAGCCGAACCCAACCCCAGCCTGGCCCCAGCCCTGACCTAGCTCCAGCCCTAGCCCTGTCCCCAGCCTCGGCCCGTGCCCCTGCCCCAGTCCCAGTCCTGCCCCATCCCAGGCCCCAGCCCCAGCCCTGCCCCAAGCCCAGCTCCAGACCCAGCCAGGCCCCAGCCCTGTCCCCAGCCCTGCCGCAGCCCAGCCCCAACCACCGCCCAGCCCTAGCCCTGGACCCAGCCCCAGCCCCAGCCCCACACCTGGCCCCAACCCCTGCCCCAGCCAAGCCCCAGCCCCAGTCCAGACCCTGCCCTGGACCCAGTCCCAGCCCAAACCCAGACCCAGCCCTGCCCCCAGCCCAGCCCCAGCCCCACCCTGGACCCAGCCCCAGCCCCAGCCCAGCCCCAGCCCTGCCCCAGCCCCAGCCCCAGCCCCAGCCCTGCACTGGACCCAGCGCCAGCCCCACCCCAGCCTCATCTCCAGTCCAGGCCCAGACCTTCCCCAGCCCAAGCCCCAGCCCCAGCTCCAGCCCCATCCGTTCCTCCAGCCCAGCCCAGCTCCAGCCCCAGCCCTGCCCCCAGCCCAGCCCCAGCCCCAGCCCCCGCCCAGCCCCAGCCCTGGCCCAGCCCCAGCCCCAGCCCTCTCCCAGTCCCCGCCCCAGCCCCAGCCCCGACCCCAGCCAAGCCCCACTCACGGCCCCATCCCCGGCCCCAGCCCAGCTCCAGCCACAGCCCAGCCACAGCCCCCGCCCTGCCCCTGCCCCACCCCTGCCCCAGCCCAGCCCCAGCCCCAGCACAGCCCCTGCAATGGACCCAGTCCCAGCCCAGCCCCAGCCCTGGACCCAGCCCCAATTCCAGCCCCGGCCCCAGCGCAGCCCTAGCCCAGCCCCAGCCCCGCCCTAGCCCAGCCCCAGCCCCACCCTCAGCCCCACCCCTGCTTTAGCCACAGTCCAGCCACAGCCCTGGACCTAGACCCAGCCCAGCCCCAGCCCCAGCCACAGCCCTGCCCCAGCCCTGGACCCAGCCCCAGCCCTAGCCCAGCCCCAGACCCAGCCACAGCCCAACCCCAGCCCCGGCCCTACCCCTACCCAATCCCAGTCCATGCCCAGCCACAGCCCTGCCCAGCCCCAGCCCCAGCCCCAGCCCTAGCCCTGCCCTGGACCCAGCCCCAGCCCCAGCCCCAGCCCCACCCCAGCCTCATCCGCTGCCCAGCCCCAGCCCAGCCCCTGCCCCAGCCCTGCCCCGGCCCAGCCCTAGCCACAGCCCAGCCACAGCCCTGGACCCAGCCTCAGTCGCAGCCCCGGCCCCAGCCCAGCCCTAGCCCAGCCCCAGCCCCACCCTCAGCCCCAGCCCAGCCCCAGACCCAGCACAGCCCCTGCCGTGGACCCAGCCCCAGCCCAGCCCCAGCCCCAGCCCCAGCACTGCCCCAGCCCTGGACCCAGCCCCAGCCCTAGCCCAGCCCCAGCCCCAGCCACAGCCCAACCCCAGCCCCGGCCCTACCCCTGCCCAATCCCAGTCCATGCCCAGCCCCAGCCCTGCCCAGCCCCAGCCCCAGCCCAACCCCAGCCCCAGTCCAGCCCCTGCCCCGGACCAGTCCCAGCCCAGCCCCAGCCCCAGCCCCAGCCCTGCCCCAGCCCAGCCCCAGCCACAGCCCAGCCCCAGCCCTGGATCCAGACCAAGTCGCAGCCCCGGCCCCAGCCCAGCCCTAGCCCGGCCCCAGCCCCACCCTCAGCCCCAGCCCAGCTCCAGCCACAGCCCAGCCACAGCCCTGGACCCAGCCCCAGCCACTGCCCCAGCCCCAGCCCTGCCCTAGCCCAGCCCCAGCCCTGGACCAAGCCCCAGCCCTGAGCCGAACCCAGCCCCAGCCTGGCCCCAGCCCTGCCCTAGCTCCAGCCCTAGCCCAGTCCCCAGCCTCGGCCCGTGCCCCTGCCCCAGTCCCAGTCCTGCCCCATCCCGGCCTCCAGCCCCAGCCCTGCCCTCAGCCCAGACCCAGACCCAGACCCAGACTGGCCCCAGCCCTGTCCCGAGCCCCAGCCACAGCCCAGCCCCAGGCCCAGGCCCAGACCCAGCCTAGCCCCAGCCCTGCCCCAGCCGCAGCCCCAGGCCTGACCTCAGCCCTGCCCCAGCCCTGGCTCCTGCCCCAGCCATGGCTCCAGCCCCAGCCCCAGCCCTGCCCATGCCTTGGTTCCAGCCCCAGCCCCAGCCCTGCGCCAACCCAGCCCCAGCCCAAGGCCCAGCCTCAAGCCTAGTCCTGCCCCAGCCCTGGCCCCAATCCAGCCCCAGCCCTACCCCTACCTCAGCCCTAGCCCCAGCCCTATCCGCAGCCCCAGCCCCAGCCCCACCCTCGCCACCAGCCCAGCCCCAGCCCCAACCTTGCCCCCAGCCCAGCCCCAGTTCCAGCCCTGCCCCAGCCCTGCCCCGGCCCCAGACCCAGCCCCGGACCCAGACTCAGCCCCAGCCCAGCCCCAGCCATAGCCCTGCCCCAGTCCCCGCCCCAGCCCCAGCCCCAGCCCCAGCCCTGTGCCAGCCCTACCCCAGCCCAGCCCCGGTCCCAGCCCAGCCCAAGCCCTGGCCCAACCCCAGCCCAAACCCCATCCTTGCCCCCAGCCCAGAACCAGCCCAGCCCTAGCCCTGCCCCAGTCCCAGTTCCAGCCCAGCCCAGCTCTGGACCCAGCCCCAGCCCCACCCCCGGACCCATCCCCGGTCCCAGCCCAGCCGTAGCCCCCGCCCTGCCCCAGCCCTGCACCGAACCCAGCCCCAGCCTGGCCCCAGCCCTGCCCCAGCTCTGGCCCCAGCCCTGTCCCCAGCCCTGTCCCCAGCCCCACCCTCGGCCCCAGCCCAGCCCCAGCCCCACCCTCGGCCCCAGCCCAGCCCCTGCCCCAGCCCTGCCCCGGCCCAGCCCTAGCCACAGCCCAGTCCCAGCCCTGGACCCAGCCTCAGTCGCAGCCCCGGCCCCAGCCCAGCCCTAGCCCAGCCCCAGCCCCACCCTCAGCCCCAGCCCAGCCCCAGCCCCAGCCCAGCCACAGCCCTGGACCCAGCCCCAGCCCAGCCCCAGCCCCAGCCCCAGCCCCAGCACCGCCCCAGCCCAGCTCCACCCACAGCCCAGCCCCAGCCCTGGACCCAGCCCCAGTCGCAGCCCCGGCCACAGCCCAGCCCTAGCCCAGCCCCAACCCCACCCTCAGCCCCAGCCCAGCTCCAGCCACAGCCCAGCCACCGCCCTGGACCCAGCCCCAGCCCAGCCCCATCCCCAGCCCTGCCCCAGCCCTACCCTCAGCCCAGCCCCAGCCCCAGCCCGGCCCCAGTCCTGCCCCAGCCCCGGCCCCAGCCCCACCTTGGACCCAGCCCCAGCCCCAGCCCTGCCCCAGCCTGGCCCCAGCCTAGCCCCAGCCCCAGTCCAGCCCCTGCCCTGGACCCAGCCCCAGCCCCAGCCCGGCCCCAGTCCTGCCCCAGCCCCGGCCACAGCCCCACCTTTGACACAGCCTCAGCCCAAGCCCAGCCCCAGCCACCGCCCAGCCCCAGACCTGCCCCTGCCCAGCCCCAGCCCCACCCTGGACACAGCCCCAGCCCCAGCCCGGCCCCAGCCCTACCCTCAGCCCAGCCCCAGCCACCGCCCAGCCCCAGACCTGCCCCTGCCCAGCCCCAGCCCCACCCTGGACACAGCCCCAGCCCCAGCCCTGCCCCAGCCCTACCCTCAGCCCAGCCCTAGCCACCGCCCAGTCCCAGACCTGCCCCTGCCCAGCCCCAGCCCCACCCTGGACCCAGCCCCAGCCCCAGCCCTGCCCCAGCCCTACCACAGCCTAGCCCCAGCCCCAGCCCCAGCCCTGCCCTGGACCCAGCCCCAGCCCCACCCCAGCCTCATCCCCAGTCCAGGCCCAGACCTTCCCTAGCCCAAGCCCCAGCCCCAGCACCAGCCCCATCCGTTCCCCCAGCCCAGCCCAGCCCCAGCCCCAGCCCTGCCCCCAGCCCAGCCCCAGCCCCAGCCAAAGCCCTGCCCCAGCCCAGCCCCAGCCACTGCCCAGCCCCCGCCCTGGACCCAGCCCCAGCCCCAGCCCTCACCCAGTCCCTGCCCCTGCCCCAGCCCCGGCCCCAGCCAAACCCCACTCACGGCCCCATCCCCGGCCCCAGCCCAGCCCCAGCCCCAACCTTGCCCCCAGCCCAGCCCCGGTTCCAGCCCTGCCCCAGCCCCAGCCCTGCCCCCAGCCCAGCCCCAGCCCCAGCCAAAGCCCTGCCCCAGCCCAGCCCCAGCCACTGCCCAGCCCCCGCCCTGGACCCAGCCCCAGCCCCAGCCCTCACCCAGTCCCTGCCCCTGCCCCAGCCCCGGCCCCAGCCAAACCCCACTCACGGCCCCATCCCCGGCCCCAGCCCAGCCCCAGCCCCAACCTTGCCCCCAGCCCAGCCCCGGTTCCAGCCCTGCCCCAGCCCTGCCCCGGCCCCAGACCCAGCCCTGGCCCCAGACTCGGCCCCAGCCCAGCCCCAGCCATAGCCCTGCCCCAGTCCCCGCCCCAGCCGCAGCCCCAGCCCTGTGCCAGCCCTACCCCAGCCCAGCCCCGGTCCCAGCCCAGCCCAAGCCCTGGCCCAACCCCAGCCCAAACCCCATCCTTGCCCCCAGCCCAGAACCAGCCCAGCCCTAGCCCTGCCCCAGTCCCAGCTCCAGCCCAGCCCAGCTCTGGACCCAGCCCCACCCCCACCCCCCGACCCATCCCCGGTCCCAGCCCAGCCGTAGCCCCCGGCCTGCCCCAGCCCTGCACCGAACCCAGCCCCAGCCTGGCCCCAGCCCTGCCCCAGCTCTGGCCCCAGCCCTGTCCCCAGCCCTGTCCCCAGCCCCAGCCCCAGCCCCACCCTCGGCCCCAGCCCAGCCCCTGCCCCAGCCCTGCCCCGGCCCAGCCCTAGCCACAGCCCAGTCCCAGCCCTGGACCCAGCCTCAGTCGCAGCCCCGGCCCCAACCCAGCCCTAGCCCAGCACCAGCCCCACCCTCAGCCCCAGCCCAGCCCCAGCCCCAGCCCAGCCACAGCCCTGGACCCAGCCCCAGCCCAGCCCCAGCCCCAGCCCCAGCCCCAGCACCGCCCCAGCCCAGCTCCACCCACAGCCCAGCCCCAGCCCTGGACCCAGCCCCAGTCGCAGCCCCGGCCACAGCCCAGCCCTAGCCCAGCCCCAACCCCACCCTCAGCCCCAGCCCAGCTCCAGCCACAGCCCAGCCACAGCCCTGGACCCAGCCCCAGCCCAGCCCCATCCCCAGCCCTGCCCCAGCCCTACCCTCAGCCCAGCCCCAGCCCCAGTCCAGCCCCTGCCCTGAACCCAGCCCCAGCCCCAGCCCGGCCCCAGCCCAAGCCCCAGCCCCAGCCCCAGCCCCATCCGTTCCCCCAGCCCAGCCCAGCCCTAGCCCCAGCCCTGCCCCCAGCCCAGCCCCAGCCCCAGCCAAAGCCCTGCCCCAGCCCAGCCCCAGCCACCGCCCAGCCCCAGCCCTGGACCCAGCCCCAGCCCCAGCCCTCTCCCAGTCCCTGCCCCAGCCCCGGCCCCAGCCAAGCCCCACTCACGGCCCCAGACCCGGCCCCAACCCAGCTCCAGCCACAGCCCATCCACAGCCCCCGCCCTGCCCCTGCCCCAGCCCTGCCCCAGCCCAGCCCCAGCCCCAGCCCCAGCCCCAGCCCCAGCACAGCCCCTGCTGTGGACCCAGACCCAGCCCAGCCCCAGTCCTGGACCCAGCCCCAGTTCCAGCCCCGGCCCCAGCACAGCCCTAGCCCAGCCCCAGCCCAGCCCTAGCCCAGCCCCAGCCACAGCCACAGCCCTGTCCCAGCCCTGGACCCAGCCCCAGCCCTAGCCCAGACCCAGACCCAGCCACAGCCCAACCCCAGCCCCGGCCCTACCCCTACCCAATCCCAGTCCATGCCCAGCCACAGCCCTGCCCCACCCTCGTCCCCAGCCCAGCCCTTGCCCCAGCTTTACCCCTGCCCAGTCCCGGTCCATGCCCAGCCCCAGCCCTGCCCAGCCCCAGACCCAGCCCCAGCCCTAGCCCTGCACCGAACCCAGCCCCAGCCCCACCCCAGCCTCATACGCTGCCCAGCCCCAGCCCAGCCCCTGCCCCAGCCCCTGCCCCAGCCCTGCCCCGGCCCAGCCCTAGCCACAGCCCAGTCCCAGCCCTGGACCCAGCCTCAGTCGCAGCCCCGGCCCCAGCCCAGCCCTAGCCCAGCCCCAGCCCCACCCTCAGCCCCAGCCCAGCCACAGCCCCAGCCCAGCCACAGCCCTGGACCCAGCCCCAGCCCAGCCACAGCCCTGGACCCAGCCCCAGCCCCAGCCCCAGCAGTGCCCCAGCCCAGCTCCACCCACAGCCCAGCCCCAGCCCTGCCCAAGCCTTGGTACCAGCCCCAGCCCCAGCCCTGCCCCATCCCTGCCCCAGCCCCGGCCACAGCCCCAGCCACAGCCCCAGCCTAGCCTCAGTCCCTGCCCCAGCCCAGTCCTGGTCCCAGCCCAGCCTCAGCCCTGGACCCAGCCCCGGCCCCACCCCAGCCTCATCCCCAGCCCAGGCCCAGACCTGCCCCAGCCCAAGCCCCAGCCCCAGCCCCAGCCCCAGCCCCAGCCCCATCCATTCCCCCAGCCCAGCCCAGCCCCAGCCCCAGCCCTGCCCCCAGCCAAGCCCCAGCCCCAGCCACCGCCCAGCCCAGCCCTGGACCCAGCCCCGGCCCCAGCCAAGCCCCACTCACGGCCCCAGCCCCGGCCCCAGCCCAGGCCCCAGACAAGCCCCACTCACGGCCCCATCCCCGGCCCCAGCCCAGCTCCAGCCACAGCCCCAGCCACAGCCCCAGCCATGCCCCAGCCACAGCCCCAGCCATGCCCCAGACCTGCCCCTACCCCAGCCCCAGCCCCAGCCCAAGCCCTACCCCAGCCGTGCCCCAGCCCCATCCATCAGCCCCAGCCAAGACCCAGCCCTCAGCCCCAGCCCCCAGCCCCAGCCCTAGCCCCAGTCCTGCGCCAGCCCTGCCCCGCCCTGCCTCAGCCTTGTCCCCAGCCCCAGCCCCAGCCCCAGCTGAGCCCCAGCCCAGCCCCGGCCCCAGCCCCAGCCCCAGCCCTGCCCCAGCTCATCCCCAGACCAGCCCCGGCCCCAACCCCTGCCCCAGCCCCAGTTCCAGCCCCGGCCCTGCCCCAGCTCATCCCCAGCCCAGCCCAGCCCCAGCCTCCAGCCCCAGCCCCAGACCTGGCCCCAGCCCAGCCCCAGCCCTGCCCCAGCCCTGCCCCTGCCCTAGTCCCCAGCCCACTCCCAGCACAGCACCAGCACAGCCCCAGCCCTAGACCCAGCCCATCCCCTGCCCAAGCCCCAGGCCAGCCCTGCCCCCAGCTCAGCCCCAGCCCAGCCCCAGCCCTGCCCCAGCCCTGCCCCAGCCCTGCCCAGCCACCAGCCCACCCTTGCCCCAGCCCCAGCCCAGCCCTAGCCCCAGCCCAGCCCCAGCCCTAGCCCAGCCCCAGCCCAGCCTCGGTCCCAGCCTCCAGCCCCAGCCCTGCCCAAGCCTTGGTTCCAGCCCCAGCCCTAACCCTGCTCAAGCTCCGGCCCCAGCCCTGCCCCAGCCCTGCCCCAGCCCCAGCCCAGCCCTAGCCCAGCCCTGACCCAGCCCCAGCCCCAGCCTTAGCCATGCCCAAGACTTGGTTCCTGCCCCAGCCCCAGCCCTGCCCCAGCACCACCCTCGGCCCCAGCCCAGCCCCAGTCCCAGCCCAGCCCCTGCCCTGGACCCAGCCCCAGCCCAGCCCCAGCCCCAGCCCCAGGCCTGCCCCAGCCCAGCCCCAGACGCAGCCCAGCCCCAGCCCTGGACCTAGCCCCAGTCACAGCCCTGGCCCCAGCCCAGCCCTAGCCCAGCCCCCGCCCCACCCTCAGCCCCAGCCCAGCTCCAGCCACAGACCAGCCACAGCCCTGGACCCAGCCCCAGCCCCAGCCCTGCCCCAGCCCAACCCCAGCCCCAGCCCAGCCCCCCGCCCCGGCCCTGTCCCCAGCCTCGGCCCGTGCCCCTGCCCCAGTCCCAGTCCTGCCCCATCCCAGCCCCCAGCCCCAGCCCTGCCCCCAGCCCAGCCCCAGACCCACCCTGGCCCCAGCCCTGTCCCCAGCCCTGCCCCAGCCCAGCCCCAGCCACCGCCCAGCCCTAGCCCCGGACCCAGCCCCAGCCCCAGCCCCACACCTGGCCCCAAGCCCTGCCCCAGCCAAGCCCCAGCCCCAGTCCAGACCCTGCCCTCAGCCCAGCCCCGGCCCCAGCCCAGCCCTAGCCCAGCCCTGCCCTCAGCCCAGCCCCAGGCCCGGACCCAGCCCCAGCCCTGAGCCGAACCCAACCCCAGCCTGGCCCCAGCCCTGCCCTAGCTCCAGCCCTAGCCCTGTCCCCAGCCTCGGCAAGTGCCCCTGCCCCAGTCCCAGTCCTGCCCCATCCCAGGCCCCAGCCCCAGCCCTGCCCCCAGCCCAGCCCCAGACCCAGCCCAGCCCCAGCCCTGCCCAGCCCTAGCCCTGGACCCAGCCCCAGCCCCAGCCCCACACCTGGCCCCAACCCCTGCCCCAGCCAAGCCCCAGCCCCAGTCCAGACCCTGCCCTGGACCCAGTCCCAGCCACCGCCCAGACCCAGCCCTGCCCCCAGCCCAGCCCCAGCCCCACCCTGGACCCAGCCCCAGCCCCAGCCCAGCCCCAGCCCCACCCTGGACCCAGCCCCAGCCCCAGCCCAGCCCCAGCCCTGCCCCAGCCTAGCCCCAGCCCCAGCCCTGCCCTGGACCCAGCCCCAGCCCCACCCCAGCCTCATCACCCAGTCCAGGCCCAGACCTTCCCCAGCCCAAGCCCCAGCCCCAGCCCCAGCCCCATCCGTTCCCCCAGCCCAGCCCAGCCCCAGCCCCAGCCCTGCCCCGAGCCCAGCCCCAGCTACAGCCAAAGCCCTGCCCCAGCCCAGCCCCAGCCACCGCCCAGCCCCAGCCCTGGACCCAGCCCCAGCCCCAGCCCCAGCCCTCTCCCAGTCCCCCCCCCAGCCACAGCCCCAGCCCCAGCCCAGCCCCTGCCGTGGACCCAGCCCCCGCCCAGCCCCAGCCCTGGACCCAGCCCCAGTCGCAGCCCCGGCCCCAGCGCAGCCCTAGCCCAGCCCCAGCCCCGCCCTAGCCCAGCCCCAGCCCCACCCTCAGCCCCACCCCAGCTTTAGCCACAGTCCAGCCACAGCCCTGGACCTAGCCCCAGCCCAGCCCCAGCCCCATCCGTTCCCCCAGCCCAGCCCAGCCCCAGCCCCAGCCACCGCCCAGCCCAGCCCTGGACCCAGCCCCAGCCCCACCCCCGGCCCCAGCCCCGGCCCCAGCCCCGGACCCAGCCAAGCCCTGCCCCAGCCCAGCCCCAGCCCAGCCTCAGCCCCAGCCTCCAGCCCCAGCCCTGCCCAAGCCTTGGTTCCAGCCCTAGCCCCAACCCTGCCCAAGCCCCGGCCCCAGCCCAGCCCCAGCCCCGGCCCCAGCCCAGCCCCAGCCCTGCCCAAGCCTTGCTTACAGCCCCAGCCCCAGCCCTGCCCCATCCCTGCCCCCAGCCCCAGCCCTGCCCCAGCCCTGCCCCAGCCATGCCCCAGCCACAGCCCCAGCCATGCCCCAGACCTGCCCCTACCCCAGACCCAGCCCCAGCCCAAGCCCTACCCCAGCCCTGCCCCAGCCCCATCCATCAGCCCCAGCCAAGACCCAGCCCTCAGCCCCAGCCCCCCAGCACCAGCCCCAGCCCCAGTCCTGCGCCAGCCCTGCCCCGCCCTGCCTCAGCCTTGTCCCCAGCCCAGCCCCAGCCCTGCCCAGCCCCGGCCCAGCCATGCCCTGGACCCAGCCCCAGCCCCACTCCAGCCTCATCCCCAGTCCAGGCCCAGACCTTCCCCTGCCCAAGCCCCAGCCCCAGCCCCAGCCCCATCCGTTCCCCCAGCCCAGCCCAGCCCCAGCCCCAGCCCTGCCCCCAGCCCCAGCCCCAGCCACCGCCCAGCCCCAGCCCTGGACCCAGCCCCAGCCCCAGCCCTCTCCCAGTCCCCGCCCCAGCCCCAGCCCCGGCCCCAGCCAAGCCCCACTCACGGCCCCATCCCCGGCCCCAGCCCAGCTCCAGCCACAGCCCATCCACAGCCCCCGCCCTGCCCCTGCCCCAGCCCTGCCCCAGCCCAGCCCCAGCCCCAGCACAGCCCCTGCCGTGGACCCAGCCCCAGCCCAGCCCCAGCCCTGGACCCAGCCCCAGTCGCAGCCCCAGCCCCAGCGCAGCCCTAGCCCAGCCCCAGCCCCGCCCTAGCCCAGCCCCAGCCCCACCCTCAGCCCCACCCCAGCTTTAGCCACAGTCCAGCCACAGCCCTGGACCTAGCCCCAGCCCAGCCCCAGCCCCAGCCACAGCCCTGCCCCAGCCCTGACCTCAGCCCCAGCCCCAGCCACCGCCCAGCCCCAGCCCTGCCCCCAGCCCAACCCCAGCCCCGGCCCTACCCCTACCCAATCCCAGTCCGTGCCCAGCCCCAGCCCTGCCCAGCCCCAGCCCCATTCCTGCCCCCAGTCCAGCCCCAGCCCCAGCCATGCCCCATCCCAGCCCCAGCCCCAGCCCCAGCCCAAACCCTGCCCCAGTCCCTGCCCCAGCCCGGTCCTGGTCCCAGCCCAGCCTCAGACCAGCCCCAGCACTGCCTCAGCCAAAGCCCCAACCCCAGCCCAGCCCCAGCCCTGACCCAGCCCCAGCCCTAGCCCAGCCCTGCCCTCAGCCCAGCCCCAGGCCCGGACCCAGCCCCGGCCTCAGCCCAGCCCTAACCTAGCCCTGCCCCAGCCCCAGGCCTAGCCCAGCCCTGCCTTCAGCCCAGCCCCAGCCCTGGACCAAGCCCCAGCCCTGAGCCGAGCCCAGCCCCAGCCTGGCCCCAACCCTGCCCTAGCTCCAGCCCTAGCCCTGTCCCCAGCCTCGGCCCGTGCCCCTGCCCCAGTCCCAGTCTTGCCCCATCCCAGCCCCCAACCCCAGCCCTGCCCTCAGCCCAGCCCCAGACCCAGCGTGGCCCCAGCCCTGTCCCCAGCCCAGGCTTCTGCCCCAGCCCTGGCTCCAGCTCCAGCCCCAGCCCCAGCCCTGCCCATGCCTTGGTTCCAGCCCAGCCCCAGCCACAGCCCAGCCCCAGCCACAGCACAGCCCCAGCCCTGGACCCAGCCCCAGTCGCAGCCCCGGCCCCAGCCCCAGCCCCAGCCCCAGCCCAACCCCAGCCCCAGTCCAGGCCCTGCCCCGGACCAGTCCCAGCCCAGCCCCAGCCCCAGCCCCAGCCCTGCC
Organism: Melanerpes formicivorus; assembly: GCF_026170545.1. NCBI lineage: Eukaryota > Metazoa > Chordata > Aves > Piciformes > Picidae > Melanerpes > Melanerpes formicivorus. Next base: position 209,447 of record NW_027142668.1, on the reverse strand, counting down.
CCAGCCCAGCCCCAGCCACAGCCCAGCCCCAGCCCTGGATCCAGACCAAGTCGCAGCCCCGGCCCCAGCCCAGCCCTAGCCCGGCCCCAGCCCCACCCTCAGCCCCAGCCCAGCTCCAGCCACAGCCCAGCCACAGCCCTGGACCCAGCCCCAGCCACTGCCCAAGCCCCAGCCCTGCCCTAGCCCAGCCCCAGCCCTGGACCAAGCCCCACCCCTGAGCCGAACCCAGCCCCAGCCTGGCCCCAGCCCTGCCCTAGCTCCAGCCCTAGCCCAGTCCCCAGCCTCGGCCCGTGCCCCTGCCCCAGTCCCAGTCCTGCCCCATCCCGGCCTCCAGCCCCAGGCTGCCCTCAGCCCAGACCCAGACCCAGACCCAGACTGGCCCCAGCCCTGTCCCGAGCCCCAGCCACAGCCCAGCCCCAGGCCCAGCCCCAGCCTAGCCCCAGCCCTGCCCCAGCCGCAGCCCCAGGCCTGACCTCAGCCCTGCCCCAGCCCTGGCTCCTGCCCCAGCCCTGGCTCCAGCCCCAGCCCCAGCCCTGCCCATGCCTTGGTTCCAGCCCCAGCCCCAGCCCTGCGCCAACCCAGCCCCAGCCCAAGGCCCAGCCTCAAGCCTAGTCCTGCCCCAGCCCTGGCCCCAATCCAGCCCCAGCCCTACCCCTACCTCAGCCCTAGCCCCAGCCCTGTCTGCAGCCCCAGCCCCAGCCCCACCCTCGCCACCAGCCCAGCCCCAGCCCCAACCTTGCCCCCAGCCCAGCCCCAGTTCCAGCCCTGCCCCAGCCCTGCCCCGGCCCCAGACCCAGCCCCGGACCCAGACTCGGCCCCAGCCCAGCCCCAGCCATAGCCCTGACCCAGCCCCGGACCCAGACTCGGCCCCAGCCCAGCCCCAGCCATAGCCCTGACCCAGTCCCCGCCCCAGCCCCAGCCCCAGCCCTGTGCCAGCCCTACCCCAGCCCAGCCCCGGTCCCAGCCCAGCCCAAGCCCTGGCCCAACCCCAGCCCAAACCCCATCCTTGCCCCCAGCCCAGAACCAGCCCAGCCCTAGCCCTGCCCCAGTCCCAGCTCCAGCCCAGCCCAGCTTTGGACCCAGCCCCAGCCCCACCCCCGGACCCATCCCCGGTCCCAGCCCAGCCGTAGCCCCCGGCCTGCCCCAGCCCTGCACCGAACCCAGCCCCAGCCTGGCCCCAGCCCTGCCCCAGCTCTGGCCCCAGCCCTGTCCCCAGCCCTGTCCCCAGCCCCAGCCCCAGCCCCACCCTCGGCCCCAGCCCAGCCCCTGCCCCAGCCCTGCCCCGGCCCAGCCCTAGCCACAGCCCAGTCCCAGCCCTGGACCCAGCCTCAGTCGCAGCCCCAGCCCCAGCCCAGCCCAAGCCCAGCCCCAGCCCCACCCTCAGCCCCAGCCCAGCCCCAGCCCCAGCCCCAGCCCCAGCACCGCCCCAGCCCAGCTCCACCCACAGCCCAGCCCCAGCCCTGGACCCAGCCCCAGTCGCAGCCCCGGCCACAGCCCAGCCCTAGCCCAGCCCCAACCCCACCCTCAGCCCCAGCCCAGCTCCACCCACAGCCCAGCCACAGCCCTGGACCCAGCCCCAGCCCAGCCCCAGCCCCAGCCCCAGCACTGCCCCAGCCCAGCTCCAGCCACAGCCCAGCCACAGCCCTGGACCCAGCCCCAGCCCAGCCCCATCCCCAGCCCTGCCCCAGCCCTACCCTCAGCCCAGCCCCAGCCCCAGCCCGGCCCCAGTCCTGCCCCAGCCCCGGCCCCAGCCCCACCTTGGACCCAGCCCCAGCCCCAGCCCTGCCCCAGCCCGGCCCCAGCCTAGCCCCAGCCCCAGTCCAGCCCCTGCCCTGGACCCAGCCCCAGCCCCAGCCCGGCCCCAGTCCTGCCCCAGCCCCGGCCACAGCCCCACCTTTGACACAGCCTCAGCCCCAGCCCAGCCCCAGCCACCGCCCAGCCCCAGACCTGCCCCTGCCCAGCCCCAGCCCCACCCTGGACACAGCCCCAGCCCCAGCCCTGCCCCAGCCCTACCCTCAGCCCAGCCCTAGCCACCGCCCAGTTCCAGACCTGCCCCTGCCCAGCCCCAGCCCCACCCTGGACCCAGCCCCAGCCCCAGCCCTGCCCCAGCCCTACCACAGCCTAGCCCCAGCCCCAGCCCCAGCCCTGCCCTGGACCCAGCCCCAGCCCCACCCCAGCCTCATCCCCAGTCCAGGCCCAGACCTTCCCTAGCCCAAGCCCCAGCCCCAGCACCAGCCCCATCCGTTCCCCCAGCCCAGCCCAGCCCCAGCCCCAGCCCTGCCCCCAGCCCAGCCCCAGCCCCAGCCAAAGCCCTGCCCCAGCCCAGCCCCAGCCACTGCCCAGCCCCCGCCCTGGACCCAGCCCCAGCCCCAGCCCTCACCCAGTCCCTGCCCCTGCCCCATCCCCGGCCCCAGCCCAGCCCCAGCCCCAACCTTGCCCCCAGCCCAGCCCCGGTTCCAGCCCTGCCCCAGCCCTGCCCCGGCCCCAGACCCAGCCCCGGACCCAGACTCGGCCCCAGCCCAGCCCCAGCCATAGCCCTGCCCCAGTCCCCGCCCCAGCCCCAGCCCCAGCCCTGTGCCAGCCCTACCCCAGCCCAGCCCCGGTCCCAGCCCAGCCCAAGCCCTGGCCCAACCCCAGCCCAAACCCCATCCTTGCCCCCAGCCCAGAACCAGCCCAGCCCTAGCCCTGCCCCAGTCCCAGCTCCAGCCCAGCCCAGCTCTGGACCCAGCCCCAGCCCCACCCCCGGACCCATCCCCGGTCCCAGCCCAGCCGTAGCCCCCGGCCTGCCCCAGCCCTGCACCGAACCCAGCCCCAGCCTGGCCCCAGCCCTGCCCCAGCTCTGGCCCCAGCCCTGTCCCCAGCCCTGTCCCCAGCCCCAGCCCCAGCCCCACCCTCGGCCCCAGCCCAGCCCCTGCCCGAGCCCTGCCCCGGACCAGCCCTAGCCACAGCCCAGTCCCAGCCCTGGACCCAGCCTCAGTCGCAGCCCCGGCCCCAGCCCAGCCCTAGCCCAGCCCCAGCCCCACCCTCAGCCCCAGCCCAGCCCCAGCCCCAGCCCAGCCACAGCCCTGGACCCAGCCCCAGCCCAGCCCCAGCCCCAGCCCCAGCCCCAGCCCCAGCACCGCCCCAGCCCAGCTCCACCCACAGCCCAGCCCCAGTCCTGGGCCCAGCCCCAGTCGCAGCCCCGGCCACAGCCCAGCCCTAGCCCAGCCCCAACCCCTCCCTCAGCCCCAGCCCAGCTCCAGCCACAGCCCAGCCACAGCCCTGGACCCAGCCCCAGCCCAGCCCCATCCCCAGCCCTGCCCCAGCCCTACCCTCAGCCCAGCCCCAGCCCCAGCCCGGCCCCAGTCCTGCCCCAGCCCCGGCCCCAGCCCCACCTTGGACCCAGCCCCAGCCCAAGGCCCAGCCTCAAGCCTAGTCCTGCCCCAGCCCTGGCCCCAATCCAGCCCCAGCCCTACCCCTACCTCAGCCCTAGCCCCAGCCCTGTCCGCAGCCCCAGCCCCAGCCCCACCCTCGCCACCAGCCCAGCCCCAGCCCCAACCTTGCCCCCAGCCCAGCCCCAGTTCCAGCCCTGCCCCAGCCCTGCCCCGGCCCCAGACCCAGCCCCGGACCCAGACTCGGCCCCCAGCCCAGCCCCAGCCATAGCCCTGCCCCAGTCCCCGCCCCAGCCCCAGCCCCAGCCCTGTGCCAGCCCTACCCCAGCCCAGCCCCGGTCCCAGCCCAGCCCAAGCCCTGGCCCAACCCCAGCCCAAACCCCATCCTTGCCCCCAGCCCAGAACCAGCCCAGCCCTAGCCCTGCCCCAGTCCCAGCTCCAGCCCAGCCCAGCCCAGCTCTGGACCCAGCCCCAGCCCCACCCCCGGACCCATCCCCGGTCCCAGCCCAGCCGTAGCCCCCGCCCTGCCCCAGCCCTGCACCGAACCCAGCCCCAGCCTGGCCCCAGCCCTGCCCCAGCTCTGGCCCCAGCCCTGGCCCCAGCCCTGGCCCCAGCCCCAGCCCCAGCCCCACCCTCGGCCCCAGCCCAGCCCCTGCCCCAGCCCTGCCCCGGCCCAGCCCTAGCCACAGCCCAGTCCCAGCCCTGGACCCAGCCTCAGTCGCAGCCCCGGCCCCAGCCCAGCCCTAGCCCAGCCCCAGCCCAGCCCCAGCCCCACCCTCAGCCCCAGCCCAGCCCCAGCCACAGCCCAGCCACAGCCCTGGACCCAGCCCCAGCCCAGCCCCAGCCCCAGCCCCAGCCCCAGCACCGCCCCAGCCCAGCTCCACCCACAGCCCAGCCCCAGCCCTGGACACAGCCTCAGTCGCAGCCCCGGCCACAGCCCAGCCCTAGCCCAGCCCCAACCCCACCCTCAGCCCCAGCCCAGCTCCAGCCACAGCCCAGCCACAGCCCTGGACCCAGCCCCAGCCCAGCCCCATCCCCAGCCCTGCCCCAGCCCTACCCTCAGCCCAGACCCAGCCCCAGTCCAGCCCCTGCCCTGAACCCAGCCCCAGCCCCAGCCCGGCCCCAGTCCTGCCCCAGCCCCGGCCACAGCCCCACCTTGGACACAGCCTCAGCCCCAGCCCAGCCCCAGCCACCACGCCCAGCCCCAGACCTGACCCTGCCCAGCCCCAGCCCCACCCTGGACACAGCCCCAGCCCCAGCCCTGCCCCAGCCCTACCCTCAGCCCAGCCCCAGCCACCGCCCAGCCCCAGACCTGCCCCTGCCCAGCCCCAGCCCCACCCTGGACCCAGCCCCAGCCCTGCCCCAGCCCTACCCCAGCCTAGCCCCAGCCCCAGCCCCAGCCCTGCCCTGGACCCAGCCCCAGCCCCACCCCAGCCTCATCCCCAGTCCAGGCCCAGACCTTCCTCAGCCCAAGTCCCAGCCCCAGCCCCAGCCCCATCCGTTCCCCCAGCCCAGCCCAGCCCTAGCCCCAGCCCTGCCCCCAGCCCAGCCCCAGCCCCAGCCACAGCCCTGCCCCACCCTCGTCCCCAGCCCAGCCCTTGCCCCAGCTTTACCACTGCCCAGTCCCGGTCCATGCCCAGCCCCAGCCCTGCCCAGCCCCAGACCCAGCCCCAGCCCTAGCCCTGCACTGAACCCAGCCCCAGCCCCACCCCAGCCTCATACGCTGCCCAGCCCCAGCCCAGCCCCTGCCCCAGCCCCTGCCCCAGCCCTGCCCTGGCCCAGCCCTAGCCACAGCCCAGTCCCAGCCCTGGACCCAGCCTCAGTCGCAGCCCCGGCCCCAGCCCAGCCCTAGCCCAGCCCCAGCCCCACCCTCAGCCCCAGCCCAGCCCCAGCCCCAGCCCAGCCACAGCCCTGGACCCTGCCCCAGCCCAGCCACAGCCCTGGACCCAGCCCCAGCCCCAGCCCCAGCCCCAGCCCAGCCACAGCCCTGGACCCTGCCCCAGCTCCACCCACAGCCCAGCCCCAGCCCTGCCCAAGCCTTGGTACCAGCCCCAGCCCCAGCCCTGCCCCAGCCCTGCCCCAGCCCCGGCCACAGCCCCAGCCACAGCCCCAGCCCTGCCCCAGTCCCTGCCCCAGCCCAGTCCTGGTCCCAGCCCAGCCCCAGACCTGGACCCAGCCCCAGCCCCACCCCAGCCTCATCCCCAGCCCTGCCCCAGCCTAGCCCCAGCCCCAGCCCAGCCTCAGCCCTGGACCCAGCCCCAGCCCCACCCCAGCCTCATTCCTAGCCCAGGCCCAGACCTGCCCCAGCCCCAGCCCTGCCCTGGACCCAGCCCCGGCCCCACCCCAGCCTCATCCCCAGCCCAGGCCCAGACCTGCCCCAGCCCAAGCCCCAGCCCCAGCCCCAGCCCCAGCCCCAGCCCCATCCATTCCCCCAGCCCAGCCCAGCCCCAGCCCCAGCCCTGCCCCCAGCCAAGCCCCAGCCCCAGCCACCGCCCAGCCCAGCCCTGGACCCAGCCCCGGCCCCAGCCAAGCCCCACTCACGGCCCCAGACCCGGCCCCAGCCCAGGCCCCAGCCAAGCCCCACTCACGGCCCCATCCCCGGCCCCAGCCCAGCTCCAGCCACAGCCCCAGCCACAGCCCCAGCCATGCCCCAGCCACAGCCCCAGCCATGCCCCAGACCTGCCCCTACCCCAGCCCCAGCCCCAGCCCAAGCCCTACCCCAGCCGTGCCCCAGCCCCATCCATCAGCCCCAGCCAAGACCCAGCCCTCAGCCCCAGCCCCCAGCCCCAGCCCCAGCCCCAGTCCTGCGCCAGCCCTGCCCCGCCCTGCCTCAGCCTTGTCCCCAGCCCCAGCCCCAGCCCCAGCTGAGCCCCAGCCCAGCCCCGGCCCCAGCCCCAGCCCCAGCCCTGCCCCAGCTCATCCCCAGACCAGCCCCGGCCCCAACCCCTGCCCCAACCCCAGTTCCAGCCCCGGCCCTGCCCCAGCTCATCCCCAGCCCAGCCCAGCCCCAGCCTCCAGCCCCAGCCCCAGACCTGGCCCCAGCCCAGCCCCAGCACAGCCCCAGCCCTGCCCCTGCCCTAGTCCCCAGCCCACTCCCAGCACAGCACCAGCACAGCCCCAGCCCTAGACCCAGCCCATCCCCTGCCCAAGCCCCAGGCCAGCCCTGCCCCCAGCTCAGCCCCAGCCCAGCCCCAGCCCTGCCCCAGCCCTGCCCAGCCACCAGCCCACCCTTGCCCCAGCCCCAGCCCAGCCCTAGCCCCAGCCCAGCCCCAGCCCTAGCCCAGCCCCAGCCCAGCCTCGGTCCCAGCCTCCAGCCCCAGCCCTGCCCAAGCCTTGGTTCCAGCCCCAGCCCTAACCCTGCTCAAGCTCCGGCCCCAGCCCTGCCCCAGCCCTGCCCCAGCCCCAGCCCAGCCCTAGCCCAGCCCTGACCCAGCCCCAGCCCCAGCCTTAGCCATGCCCAAGACTTGGTTCCTGCCCCAGCCCCAGCCCTGCCCCAGCACCACCCTCGGCCCCAGCCCAGCCCCAGTCCCAGCCCAGCCCCTGCCCTGGACCCAGCCCCAGCCCAGCCCCAGCCCCAGCCCCAGGCCTGCCCCAGCCCAGCCCCAGACGCAGCCCAGCCCCAGCCCTGGACCTAGCCCCAGTCACAGCCCTGGCCCCAGCCCAGCCCTAGCCCAGCCCCCGCCCCACCCTCAGCCCCAGCCCAGCTCCAGCCACAGACCAGCCACAGCCCTGGACCCAGCCCCAGCCCCAGCCCTGCCCCAGCCCAACCCCAACCCCAGCCCCAGCCCAGCCCCCCGCCCCGGCCCTGTCCCCAGCCTCGGCCCGTGCCCCTGCCCCAGTCCCAGTCCTGCCCCATCCCAGCCCCCAGCCCCCAGCCCTGCCCCCAGCCCAGCCCCAGACCCACCCTGGCCCCAGCCCTGTCCCCAGCCCTGCCCCAGCCCAGCCCCAGCCACCGCCCAGCCCTAGCCCCGGACCCAGCCCCAGCCCCAGCCCCACACCTGGCCCCAAGCCCTGCCCCAGCCAAGCCCCAGCCCCAGTCCAGACCCTGCCCTCAGCCCAGCCCCGGCCCCAGCCCAGCCCTAGCCCAGCCCTGCCCTCAGCCCAGCCCCAGGCCCGGACCCAGCAACAGCCCTGAGCCGAACCCAACCCCAGCCTGGCCCCAGCCCTGCCCTAGCTCCAGCCCTAGCCCTGTCCCCAGCCTCGGCAAGTGCCCCTGCCCCAGTCCCAGTCCTGCCCCATCCCAGGCCCCAGCCCCAGCCCTGCCCCCAGCCCAGCCCCAGACCCAGCCCAGCCCCAGCCCTGCCCAGCCCTAGCCCTGGACCCAGCCCCAGCCCCAGCCCCACACCTGGCCCCAACCCCTGCCCCAGCCAAGCCCCAGCCCCAGTCCAGACCCTGCCCTGGACCCAGTCCCAGCCACCGCCCAGACCCAGCCCTGCCCCCAGCCCAGCCCCAGCCCCACCCTGGACCCAGCCCCAGCCCCAGCCCAGCCCCAGCCCCACCCTGGACCCAGCCCCAGCCCCAGCCCAGCCCCAGCCCTGCCCCAGCCTAGCCCCAGCCCCAGCCCTGCCCTGGACCCAGCCCCAGCCCCACCCCAGCCTCATCACCCAGTCCAGGCCCAGACCTTCCCCAGCCCAAGCCCCAGCCCCAGCCCCAGCCCCATCCGTTCCCCCAGCCCAGCCCAGCCCCAGCCCCAGCCCTGCCCCGAGCCCAGCCCCAGCTACAGCCAAAGCCCTGCCCCAGCCCAGCCCCAGCCACCGCCCAGCCCCAGCCCTGGACCCAGCCCCAGCCCCAGCCCCAGCCCTCTCCCAGTCCCCCCCCCCAGCCACAGCCCCAGCCCCAGCCCAGCCCCTGCCGTGGACCCAGCCCCCGCCCAGCCCCAGCCCTGGACCCAGCCCCAGTCGCAGCCCCGGCCCCAGCGCAGCCCTAGCCCAGCCCCAGCCCCGCCCTAGCCCAGCCCCAGCCCCACCCTCAGCCCCACCCCAGCTTTAGCCACAGTCCAGCCACAGCCCTGGACCTAGCCCCAGCCCAGCCCCAGCCCCAGCCCCATCCGTTCCCCCAGCCCAGCCCAGCCCCAGCCCCAGCCACCGCCCAGCCCAGCCCTGGACCCAGCCCCAGCCCCACCCCCGGCCCCAGCCCCGGCCCCAGCCCCGGACCCAGCCAAGCCCTGCCCCAGCCCAGCCCCAGCCCAGCCTCAGCCCCAGCCTCCAGCCCCAGCCCTGCCCAAGCCTTGGTTCCAGCCCGAGCCCCAACCCTGCCCAAGCCCCGGCCCCAGCCCGGCCCCAGCCCTGCCCGAGCCCCAGCCCAGCCCCAGCCCCAACCTTGCCCCCAGCCCAGCCCCGGTTCCAGCCCTGCCCCAGCCCTGCCCCGGCCCCAGACCCAGCCCCGGACCCAGACTCGGCCCCAGCCCAGCCCCAGCCATAGCCCTGCCCCAGTCCCCGCCCCAGCCCCAGCCCCAGCCCTGTGCCAGCCCTACCCCAGCCCAGCCCCGGTCCCAGCCCAGCCCAAGCCCTGGCCCAACCCCAGCCCAAACCCCATCCTTGCCCCCAGCCCAGAACCAGCCCAGCCCTAGCCCTGCCCCAGTCCCAGCTCCAGCCCAGCCCAGCTCTGGACCCAGCCCCAGCCCCACCCCCCGGACCCATCCCCGGTCCCAGCCCAGCCGTAGCCCCCGGCCTGCCCCAGCCCTGCACCGAACCCAGCCCCAGCCTGGCCCCAGCCCTGCCCCAGCTCTGGCCCCAGCCCTGTCCCCAGCCCTGTCCCCAGCCCCAGCCCCAGCCCCACCCTCGGCCCCCAGCCCAGCCCCTGCCCGAGCCCTGCCCCGGACCAGCCCTAGCCACAGCCCAGTCCCAGCCCTGGACCCAGCCTCAGTCGCAGCCCCCGGCCCCAGCCCAGCCCTAGCCCAGCCCCAGCCCCACCCTCAGCCCCAGCCCAGCCCCAGCCCCAGCCCAGCCACAGCCCTGGACCCAGCCCCAGCCCAGCCCCAGCCCCAGCCCCAGCCCCAGCCCCAGCACCGCCCCAGCCCAGCTCCACCCACAGCCCAGCCCCAGTCCTGGGCCCAGCCCCAGTCGCAGCCCCGGCCACAGCCCAGCCCTAGCCCAGCCCCAACCCCTCCCTCAGCCCCAGCCCAGCTCCAGCCACAGCCCAGCCACAGCCCTGGACCCAGCCCCAGCCCAGCCCCATCCCCAGCCCTGCCCCAGCCCTACCCTCAGCCCAGCCCCAGCCCCAGCCCGGCCCCAGTCCTGCCCCAGCCCCGGCCCCAGCCCCACCTTGGACCCAGCCCCAGCCCAAGGCCCAGCCTCAAGCCTAGTCCTGCCCCAGCCCTGGCCCCAATCCAGCCCCAGCCCTACCCCTACCTCAGCCCTAGCCCCAGCCCTGTCCGCAGCCCCAGCCCCAGCCCCACCCTCGCCACCAGCCCAGCCCCAGCCCCAACCTTGCCCCCAGCCCAGCCCCAGTTCCAGCCCTGCCCCAGCCCTGCCCCGGCCCCAGACCCAGCCCCGGACTCAGACTCGGCCCCAGCCCAGCCCCAGCCATAGCCCTGACCCAGTCCCCGCCCCAGCCCCAGCCCCAGCCCTGTGCCAGCCCTACCCCAGCCCAGCCCCGGTCCCAGCCCAGCCCAAGCCCTGGCCCAACCCCAGCCCAAACCCCATCCTTGCCCCCAGCCCAGAACCAGCCCAGCCCTAGCCCTGCCCCAGTCCCAGCTCCAGCCCAGCCCAGCCCAGCTCTGGACCCAGCCCCAGCCCCACCCCCGGACCCATCCCCGGTCCCAGCCCAGCCGTAGCCCCCGCCCTGCCCCAGCCCTGCACCGAACCCAGCCCCAGCCTGGCCCCAGCCCTGCCCCAGCTCTGGCCCCAGCCCTGGCCCCAGCCCTGGCCCCAGCCCCAGCCCCAGCCCCACCCTCGGCCCCAGCCCAGCCCCTGCCCCAGCCCTGCCCCGGCCCAGCCCTAGCCACAGCCCAGTCCCAGCCCTGGACCCAGCCTCAGTCGCAGCCCCGGCCCCAGCCCAGCCCTAGCCCAGCCCCAGCCCAGCCCCAGCCCCACCCTCAGCCCCAGCCCAGCCCCAGCCACAGCCCAGCCACAGCCCTGGACCCAGCCCCAGCCCAGCCCCAGCCCCAGCCCCAGCCCCAGCACCGCCCCAGCCCAGCTCCACCCACAGCCCAGCCCCAGCCCTGGACACAGCCCCAGCCCAGCCTCAGCCCTGGACCCAGCCCCAGCCCCACCCCAGCCTCATTCCTAGCCCAGGCCCAGACCTGCCCCAGCCCCAGCCCTGCCCTGGACCCAGCCCCGGCCCCACCCCAGCCTCATCCCCAGCCCAGGCCCAGACCTGCCCCAGCCCAAGCCCCAGCCCCAGCCCCAGCCCCAGCCCCAGCCCCATCCATTCCCCCAGCCCAGCCCAGCCCCAGCCCCAGCCCTGCCCCCAGCCAAGCCCCAGCCCCAGCCACCGCCCAGCCCAGCCCTGGACCCAGCCCCGGCCCCAGCCAAGCCCCACTCACGGCCCCAGACCCGGCCCCAGCCCAGGCCCCAGCCAAGCCCCACTCACGGCCCCATCCCCGGCCCCAGCCCAGCTCCAGCCACAGCCCCAGCCACAGCCCCAGCCATGCCCCAGCCACAGCCCCAGCCATGCCCCAGACCTGCCCCTACCCCAGCCCCAGCCCCAGCCCAAGCCCTACCCCAGCCGTGCCCCAGCCCCATCCATCAGCCCCAGCCAAGACCCAGCCCTCAGCCCCAGCCCCCAGCCCCAGCCCCAGCCCCAGTCCTGCGCCAGCCCTGCCCCGCCCTGCCTCAGCCTTGTCCCCAGCCCCAGCCCCAGCCCCAGCTGAGCCCCAGCCCAGCCCCGGCCCCCAGCCCCCAGCCCCAGCCCTGCCCCAGCTCATCCCCAGACCAGCCCCGGCCCCAACCCCTGCCCCAACCCCAGTTCCAGCCCCGGCCCTGCCCCAGCTCATCCCCAGCCCAGCCCAGCCCCAGCCTCCAGCCCCAGCCCCAGACCTGGCCCCAGCCCAGCCCCAGCACAGCCCCAGCCCTGCCCCTGCCCTAGTCCCCAGCCCACTCCCAGCACAGCACCAGCACAGCCCCCAGCCCTAGACCCAGCCCATCCCCTGCCCAAGCCCCAGGCCAGCCCTGCCCCCAGCTCAGCCCCAGCCCAGCCCCAGCCCTGCCCCAGCCCTGCCCAGCCACCAGCCCACCCTTGCCCCAGCCCCAGCCCAGCCCTAGCCCCAGCCCAGCCCCAGCCCTAGCCCAGCCCCAGCCCAGCCTCGGTCCCAGCCTCCAGCCCCAGCCCTGCCCAAGCCTTGGTTCCAGCCCCAGCCCTAACCCTGCTCAAGCTCCGGCCCCAGCCCTGCCCCAGCCCTGCCCCAGCCCCAGCCCAGCCCTAGCCCAGCCCTGACCCAGCCCCAGCCCCAGCCTTAGCCATGCCCAAGACTTGGTTCCTGCCCCAGCCCCAGCCCTGCCCCAGCACCACCCTCGGCCCCAGCCCAGCCCCAGTCCCAGCCCAGCCCCTGCCCTGGACCCAGCCCCAGCCCAGCCCCAGCCCCAGCCCCAGGCCTGCCCCAGCCCAGCCCCAGACGCAGCCCAGCCCCAGCCCTGGACCTAGCCCCAGTCACAGCCCTGGCCCCAGCCCAGCCCTAGCCCAGCCCCCGCCCCCACCCTCAGCCCCAGCCCAGCTCCAGCCACAGACCAGCCACAGCCCTGGACCCAGCCCCAGCCCCAGCCCTGCCCCAGCCCAACCCCAACCCCAGCCCCAGCCCAGCCCCCCGCCCCGGCCCTGTCCCCAGCCTCGGCCCGTGCCCCTGCCCCAGTCCCAGTCCTGCCCCATCCCAGCCCCCAGCCCCAGCCCTGCCCCCAGCCCAGCCCCAGACCCACCCTGGCCCCAGCCCTGTCCCCAGCCCTGCCCCAGCCCAGCCCCAGCCACCGCCCAGCCCTAGCCCCGGACCCAGCCCCAGCCCCAGCCCCACACCTGGCCCCAAGCCCTGCCCCAGCCAAGCCCCAGCCCCAGTCCAGACCCTGCCCTCAGCCCAGCCCCCGGCCCCAGCCCAGCCCTAGCCCAGCCCTGCCCTCAGCCCCAGCCCCAGGCCCGGGACCCAGCCCCAGCCCTGAGCCGAACCCAACCCCAGCCTGGCCCCAGCCCTGCCCTAGCTCCAGCCCTAGCCCTGTCCCCAGCCTCGGCAAGTGCCCCTGCCCCGAGTCCCAGTCCTGCCCCATCCCAGGCCCCAGCCCCAGCCCTGCCCCCAGCCCAGCCCCAGACCCAGCCCAGCCCCAGCCCTGCCCAGCCCTAGCCCTGGACCCAGCCCCAGCCCCAGCCCCACACCTGGCCCCAACCCCTGCCCCAGCCAAGCCCCAGCCCCAGTCCAGACCCTGCCCTGGACCCAGTCCCAGCCACCGCCCAGACCCAGCCCTGCCCCCAGCCCAGCCCCAGCCCCACCCTGGACCCAGCCCCAGCCCCAGCCCAGCCCCAGCCCCACCCTGGACCCAGCCCCAGCCCCAGCCCAGCCCCAGCCCTGCCCCAGCCTAGCCCCAGCCCCAGCCCTGCCCTGGACCCAGCCCCAGCCCCACCCCAGCCTCATCACCCAGTCCAGGCCCAGACCTTCCCCAGCCCAAGCCCCAGCCCCAGCCCCAGCCCCATCCGTTCCCCCAGCCCAGCCCAGCCCCAGCCCCAGCCCTGCCCCGAGCCCAGCCCCAGCTACAGCCAAAGCCCTGCCCCAGCCCAGCCCCAGCCACCGCCCAGCCCCAGTCCTGGACCCAGCCCCAGCCCCAGCCCCAGCCCTCTCCCAGTCCCCCCCCCCAGCCACAGCCCCAGCCCCAGCCCAGCCCCTGCCGTGGACCCAGCCCCCGCCCAGCCCCAGCCCTGGACCCAGCCCCAGTCGCAGCCCCGGCCCCAGCGCAGCCCTAGCCCAGCCCCAGCCCCGCCCTAGCCCAGCCCCAGCCCCACCCTCAGCCCCACCCCAGCTTTAGCCACAGTCCAGCCACAGCCCTGGACCTAGCCCCAGCCCAGCCCCAGCCCCAGCCCCATCCGTTCCCCCAGCCCAGCCCAGCCCCAGCCCCAGCCACCGCCCAGCCCAGCCCTGGACCCAGCCCCAGCCCCACCCCCGGCCCCAGCCCCGGCCCCAGCCCCGGACCCAGCCAAGCCCTGCCCCAGCCCAGCCCCAGCCCAGCCTCAGCCCCAGCCTCCAGCCCCAGCCCTGCCCAAGCCTTGGTTCCAGCCCGAGCCCCAACCCTGCCCAAGCCCCGGCCCCAGCCCGGCCCCAGCCCTGCCCGAGCCCCAGCCCAGCCCCAGCCCCCAGCCCCGGCCCGAGCCCAGCCCCAGCCCTGCCCAAGCCTTGTTTCCAGCCCCAGCCCCAGCCCTGCCCCATCCCTGCCCCCAGCCAAGCCCTGCCCCAGCCCAGCCCCAGCCCAGCCTCAGCCCCAGCCTCCAGCCCCAGCCCTGCCCAAGCCTTGGTTCCAGCCCTAGCCCCAACCCTGCCCAAGCCCCGGCCCCAGCCCAGCCCCAGCCCCGGCCCCAGCCCAGCCCCAGCCCTGCCCAAGCCTTGCTTACAGCCCCAGCCCCAGCCCTGCCCCATCCCTGCCCCCAGCCCCCAGCCCTGCCCCAGCCCTGCCCCAGCCATGCCCCAGCCACAGCCCCAGCCATGCCCCAGACCTGCCCCTACCCCAGACCCAGCCCCAGCCCAAGCCCTACCCCAGCCCTGCCCCAGCCCCATCCATCAGCCCCAGCCAAGACCCAGCCCTCAGCCCCAGCCCCCAGCACCAGCCCCAGCCCCAGTCCTGCGCCAGCCCTGCCCCGCCCTGCCTCAGCCTTGTCCCCAGCCCAGCCCCAGCCCTGCCCAGCCCCGGCCCAGCCATGCCCTGGACCCAGCCCCAGCCCCACTCCAGCCTCATCCCCAGTCCAGGCCCAGACCTTCCCCTGCCCAAGCCCCAGCCCCAGCCCCAGCCCCATCCGTTCCCCCAGCCCAGCCCAGCCCCAGCCCCAGCCCTGCCCCCAGCCCCAGCCCCAGCCACCGCCCAGCCCCCAGCCCTGGACCCAGCCCCAGCCCCAGCCCTCTCCCAGTCCCCGCCCCAGCCCCAGCCCCGGCCCCAGCCAAGCCCCACTCACGGCCCCATCCCCGGCCCCAGCCCAGCTCCAGCCACAGCCCATCCACAGCCCCCGCCCTGCCCCTGCCCCAGCCCTGCCCCAGCCCAGCCCCAGCCCCAGCACAGCCCCTGCCGTGGACCCAGCCCCAGCCCAGCCCCAGCCCTGGACCCAGCCCCAGTCGCAGCCCCAGCCCCAGTGCAGCCCTAGCCCAGCCCCAGCCCCGCCCTAGCCCAGCCCCAGCCCCACCCTCAGCCCCACCCCCAGCTTTAGCCACAGTCCAGCCACAGCCCTGGACCTAGCCCCAGCCCAGCCCCAGCCCCAGCCACAGCCCTGCCCCAGCCCTGACCTCAGCCCCAGCCCCAGCCACCGCCCAGCCCCAGCCCTGCCCCCCAGCCCAACCCCAGCCCCGGCCCTACCCCTACCCAATCCCAGTCCGTGCCCAGCCCCAGCCCTGCCCAGCCCCAGCCCCATTCCTGCCCCCAGTCCAGCCCCAGCCCCAGCCATGCCCCATCCCAGCCCCAGCCCCAGCCCCAGCCCAAGCCCTGCCCCAGTCCCTGCCCCAGCCCGGTCCTGGTCCCAGCCCAGCCTCAGACCAGCCCCAGCACTGCCTCAGCCAAAGCCCCAACCCCAGCCCAGCCCCAGCCCTGACCCAGCCCCAGCCCTAGCCCAGCCCTGCCCTCAGCCCAGCCCCAGGCCCGGACCCAGCCCCGGCCTCAGCCCAGCCCTAACCTAGCCCTGCCCCAGCCCCAGGCCTAGCCCAGCCCTGCCTTCAGCCCAGCCCCAGCCCTGGACCAAGCCCCAGCCCTGAGCCGAACCCAGCCCCAGCCTGGCCCCAACCCTGCCCTAGCTCCAGCCCTAGCCCTGTCCCCAGCCTCGGCCCGTGCCCCTGCCCCAGTCCCAGTCTTGCCCCATCCCAGCCCCCAACCCCAGCCCTGCCCTCAGCCCAGCCCCAGACCCAGCGTGGCCCCAGCCCTGTCCCCAGCCCAGGCTTCTGCCCCAGCCCTGGCTCCAGCTCCAGCCCCAGCCCCAGCCCTGCCCATGCCTTGGTTCCAGCCCAGCCCCAGCCACAGCCCAGCCCCAGCCACAGCACAGCCCCAGCCCTGGACCCAGCCCCAGTCGCAGCCCCGGCCCCAGCCCCAGCCCCAGCCCCAGCCCAACCCCAGCCCCAGTCCAGGCCCTGCCCCGGACCAGTCCCAGCCCAGCCCCAGCCCCAGCCCCAGCCCTGCCCCAGCCCAGCCCCAGCCACAGCCCAGCCCCAGCCCTGGATCCAGACCAAGTCGCAGCCCCGGCCCCAGCCCAGCCCTAGCCCGGCCCCAGCCCCACCCTCAGCCCCAGCCCAGCTCCAGCCACAGCCCAGCCACAGCCCTGGACCCAGCCCCAGCCACTGCCCAAGCCCCAGCCCTGCCCTAGCCCAGCCCCAGCCCTGGACCAAGCCCCACCCCTGAGCCGAACCCAGCCCCAGCCTGGCCCCAGCCCTGCCCTAGCTCCAGCCCTAGCCCAGTCCCCAGCCTCGGCCCGTGCCCCTGCCCCAGTCCCAGTCCTGCCCCATCCCGGCCTCCAGCCCCAGGCTGCCCTCAGCCCAGACCCAGACCCAGACCCAGACTGGCCCCAGCCCTGTCCCGAGCCCCCAGCCACAGCCCAGCCCCAGGCCCAGCCCCAGCCTAGCCCCAGCCCCTGCCCCAGCCGCAGCCCCAGGCCTGACCTCAGCCCTGCCCCAGCCCTGGCTCCTGCCCCAGCCCTGGCTCCAGCCCCAGCCCCAGCCCTGCCCATGCCTTGGTTCCAGCCCCAGCCCCAGCCCTGCGCCAACCCAGCCCCAGCCCAAGGCCCAGCCTCAAGCCTAGTCCTGCCCCAGCCCTGGCCCCAATCCAGCCCCAGCCCTACCCCTACCTCAGCCCTAGCCCCAGCCCTGTCCGCAGCCCCAGCCCCAGCCCCACCCTCGCCACCCAGCCCAGCCCCAGCCCCAACCTTGCCCCCAGCCCAGCCCCAGTTCCAGCCCTGCCCCAGCCCTGCCCCGGCCCCAGACCCAGCCCCGGCCCCAGACTCGGCCCCAGCCCAGCCCCAGCCATAGCCCTGCCCCAGTACCCGCCCCAGCCCCAGCCCCAGCCCCAGCCCTGTGCCAGCCCCTACCCCAGCCCAGCCCCGGTCCCAGCCCAGCCCAAGCCCTGGCCCAACCCCAGCCCAAACCCCATCCTTGCCCCCAGCCCAGAACCAGCCCAGCCCTAGCCCTGCCCCAGTCCCAGCTCCAGCCCAGCCCAGCTTTGGACCCATCCCCAGCCCCACCCCCGCGACCCATCCCCGGTCCCAGCCCAGCCGTAGCCCCCGGCCTGCCCCAGCCCTGCACCGAACCCAGCCCCAGCCTGGCCCCAGCCCTGCCCCAGCTCTGGCCCCAGCCCTGTCCCCAGCCCTGTCCCCAGCCCCAGCCCCAGCCCCACCCTCGGCCCCAGCCCAGCCCCTGCCCCAGCCCTGCCCCGGCCCAGCCCTAGCCACAGCCCAGTCCCAGCCCTGGACCCAGCCTCAGTCGCAGCCCCCGGCCCCAGCCCAGCCCTAGCCCAGCCCCAGCCCCACCCTCAGCCCCAGCCCAGCCCCCAGCCCCAGCCCCAGCCCCAGCACCGCCCCAGCCCAGCTCCACCCACAGCCCAGCCCCAGCCCTGGACCCAGCCCCAGTCGCAGCCCCGGCCACAGCCCAGCCCTAGCCCAACCCCAACCCCACCCTCAGCCCCAGCCCAGCTCCACCCACAGCCCAGCCACAGCCCTGGACCCAGCCCCAGCCCAGCCCCAGCCCCAGCCCCAGCACTGCCCCAGCCCAGCCCCAGCCACAGCCCAGCCCCAGCCCTGGACCCAGCCCCAGTCGCAGCCCCGGCCCCAGCCCAGACCTAGCCCAGCCCCCAACCCCCACCCTCAGCCCCAGCCCAGCTCCACCCACAGCCCAGCCACAGCCCTGGACCCAGCCCCAGCCCAGCCCCAGCCCCAGCCCTGCCCCAGCCCTACCCTCAGCCCAGCCCCAGCCCCAGCCTGGCCCCAGTCCTGCCCCAGCCCCGGCCCCAGCCCCACCTTGGACCCAGCCCCAGCCCCAGCCCTGCCCCAGCCCTGCTCCAGCCTAGCCCCAGCCCCAGTCCAGCCCCTGCCCTGGACCCAGCCCCAGCCCCAGCCCGGCCCCAGTCCTGCCCCAGCCCCGGCCACAGCCCCACCTTGGACACAGCCTCAGCCCCAGCCCAGCCCCAGCCACCGCCCAGCCCCAGACCTGCCCCTGCCCAGCCCCAGCCCCACCCTGGACCCAGCCCCAGCCCCAGCCCTGCCCCAGCCCTACCCTCAGCCCAGCCCCAGCCACCGCCCAGCCCCAGACCTGCCCCTGCCCAGCCCCAGCCCCACCCTGGACCCAGCCCCAGCCCCAGCCCTGCCCCAGCCCTACCCCAGCCCAGCCCCAGCCCCAGCCCCAGCCCTGCCCTGGACCCAGCCCCAGCCCCACCCCAGCCTCATCCCCAGTCCAGGCCCAGACCTTCCCCAGCCCAAGCCCCAGCCCCAGCCCCAGCCCCATCCGTTCCCCCAGCCCAGCCCAGCCCCAGTCCCAGCCCTGCCCCCAGCCCAGCCCCAGCCCCAACCAAAGCCCTGCCCCAGCCCAGCCCCAGCCACCGCCCAGCCCCAGCCCTGGACCCAGCCCCAGCCCCAGCCCTCTCCCAGTCCCTGCCCCAGCCCCATCCCCGGCCCCAGCCCAGCTCCAGCCACAGCCCATCCACAGCCCCCGCCCTGCCCCTGCCCCAGCCCTGCCCCAGCCCAGCCCAACCCCAGCCCCAGCCCAGCCCCTGCTGTGGACCCAGACCCAGCCCAGCCTCAGTCCTGGACCCAGCCCCAGTTCCAGCCCCGGCCCCAGCACAGCCCTAGCCCAGCCCCAGCCCCAGCCCCAGCCCAGCCCCAGCCACAGCCACAGCCCTGCCCCAGCCCTGGACCCAGCCCCAGCCCTAGCCCAGACCCAGACCCAGCCCCAGCCCAACCCCAGCCCCGGCCCTACCCCTACCCAATCCCAGTCCATGCCCAGCCACAGCCCTGCCCCACCCTCGTCCCCAGCCCAGCCCCTGCCCCAGCTTTACCCCTGCCCAGTCCCGGTCCATGCCCAGCCCCAGCCCTGCCCAGCCCCAGACCCAGCCCCAGCCCTAGCCCTGCACCGAACCCAGCCCCAGCCCCACCCCAGCCTCATCCGCTGCCCAGCCCCAGCCCAGCCCCTGCCCCAGCCCTGCCCCCGGCCCAGCCCTAGCCACAGCCCAGTCCCAGCCCTGGACCCAGCCTCAGTCGCAGCCCCAGCCCCAGCGCAGCCCTAGCCCAGCCCCAGCCCAGCCCCAGCCCCACCCTCAGCCCCACCCCAGCTTTAGCCACAGTCCAGCCACAGCCCTGGACCTAGCCCCAGCCCAGCCCCAGCCCCAG
Source organism: Melanerpes formicivorus (assembly GCF_026170545.1). NCBI lineage: Eukaryota > Metazoa > Chordata > Aves > Piciformes > Picidae > Melanerpes > Melanerpes formicivorus. Next base: position 190,605 of record NW_027142668.1, on the reverse strand, counting down.
CCACAGCCCTGCCCCAGCCCTGACCTCAGCCCCAGCCCCAGCCACCGCCCAGCCCCAGCCCTGCCCCCAGCCCAACCCCAGCCCCGGCCCTACCCCTACCCAATCCCAGTCCGTGCCCAGCCCCAGCCCTGCCCAGCCCCAGCCCCATTCCTGCCCCCAGTCCAGCCCCAGCCCCAGCCATGCCCCATCCCAGCCCCAGCCCCAGCCCCAGCCCAAGCCCTGCCCCAGTCCCTGCCCCAGCCCGGTCCTGGTCCCAGCCCAGCCTCAGACCAGCCCCAGCACTGCCTCAGCCAAAGCCCCAACCCTAGCCCAGCCCCAGCCCTGACCCAGCCCCAGCCCTAGCCCAGCCCTGCCCTCAGCCCAGCCCCAGGCCCGGACCCAGCCCCGGCCTCAGCCCAGCCCTAACCTAGCCCTGCCCCAGCCCCAGGCCTAGCCCAGCCCTGCCCTCAGCCCAGCCCCAGCCCTGGACCAAGCCCCAGCCCTGAGCCGAACCCAGCCCCAGCCTGGCCCCAACCCTGCCCTAGCTCCAGCCCTAGCCCTGTCCCCAGCCTCGGCCCGTGCCCCTGCCCCAGTCCCAGTCTTGCCCCATCCCAGCCCCCAACCCCAGCCCTGCCCTCAGCCCAGCCCCAGACCCAGCGTGGCCCCAGCCCTGTCCCCAGCCCAGGCTTCTGCCCCAGCCCTGGCTCCAGCTCCAGCCCCAGCCCCAGCCCTGCCCATGCCTTGGTTCCAGCCCAGCCCCAGCCACAGCCCAGCCCCAGCCACAGCACAGCCCCAGCCCTGGACCCAGCCCCAGTCGCAGCCCCGGCCCCAGCCCCAGCCCCAGCCCCAGCCCAACCCCAGCCCCAGTCCAGGCCCTGCCCCGGACCAGTCCCAGCCCAGCCCCAGCCCCAGCCCCAGCCCTGCCCCAGCCCAGCCCCAGCCACAGCCCAGCCCCAGCCCTGGATCCAGACCAAGTCGCAGCCCCGGCCCCAGCCCAGCCCTAGCCCGGCCCCAGCCCCACCCTCAGCCCCAGCCCAGCTCCAGCCACAGCCCAGCCACAGCCCTGGACCCAGCCCCAGCCACTGCCCAAGCCCCAGCCCTGCCCTAGCCCAGCCCCAGCCCTGGACCAAGCCCCACCCCTGAGCCGAACCCAGCCCCAGCCTGGCCCCAGCCCTGCCCTAGCTCCAGCCCTAGCCCAGTCCCCAGCCTCGGCCCGTGCCCCTGCCCCAGTCCCAGTCCTGCCCCATCCCGGCCTCCAGCCCCAGGCTGCCCTCAGCCCAGACCCAGACCCAGACCCAGACTGGCCCCAGCCCTGTCCCGAGCCCCAGCCACAGCCCAGCCCCAGGCCCAGCCCCAGCCTAGCCCCAGCCCTGCCCCAGCCGCAGCCCCAGGCCTGACCTCAGCCCTGCCCCAGCCCTGGCTCCTGCCCCAGCCCTGGCTCCAGCCCCAGCCCCAGCCCTGCCCATGCCTTCGTTCCAGCCCCAGCCCCAGCCCTGCGCCAACCCAGCCCCAGCCCAAGGCCCAGCCTCAAGCCTAGTCCTGCCCCAGCCCTGGCCCCAATCCAGCCCCAGCCCTACCCCTACCTCAGCCCTAGCCCCAGCCCTGTCCGCAGCCCCAGCCCCAGCCCCACCCTCGCCACCAGCCCAGCCCCAGCCCCAACCTTGCCCCCAGCCCAGCCCCAGTTCCAGCCCTGCCCCAGCCCTGCCCCGGCCCCAGACCCAGCCCCGGCCCCAGACTCGGCCCCAGCCCAGCCCCAGCCATAGCCCTGCCCCAGTACCCGCCCCAGCCCCAGCCCCAGCCCCAGCCCTGTGCCAGCCCTACCCCAGCCCAGCCCCGGTCCCAGCCCAGCCCAAGCCCTGGCCCAACCCCAGCCCAAACCCCATCCTTGCCCCCAGCCCAGAACCAGCCCAGCCCTAGCCCTGCCCCAGTCCCAGCTCCAGCCCAGCCCAGCTTTGGACCCATCCCCAGCCCCACCCCCGGACCCATCCCCGGTCCCAGCCCAGCCGTAGCCCCCGGCCTGCCCCAGCCCTGCACCGAACCCAGCCCCAGCCTGGCCCCAGCCCTGCCCCAGCTCTGGCCCCAGCCCTGTCCCCAGCCCTGTCCCCAGCCCCAGCCCCAGCCCCACCCTCGGCCCCAGCCCAGCCCCTGCCCCAGCCCTGCCCCGGCCCAGCCCTAGCCACAGCCCAGTCCCAGCCCTGGACCCAGCCTCAGTCGCAGCCCCGGCCCCAGCCCAGCCCTAGCCCAGCCCCAGCCCCACCCTCAGCCCCAGCCCAGCCCCAGCCCCAGCCCCAGCCCCAGCACCGCCCCAGCCCAGCTCCACCCACAGCCCAGCCCCAGCCCTGGACCCAGCCCCAGTCGCAGCCCCGGCCACAGCCCAGCCCTAGCCCAACCCCAACCCCACCCTCAGCCCCAGCCCAGCTCCACCCACAGCCCAGCCACAGCCCTGGACCCAGCCCCAGCCCAGCCCCAGCCCCAGCCCCAGCACTGCCCCAGCCCAGCCCCAGCCACAGCCCAGCCCCAGCCCTGGACCCAGCCCCAGTCGCAGCCCCGGCCCCAGCCCAGACCTAGCCCAGCCCCAACCCCACCCTCAGCCCCAGCCCAGCTCCACCCACAGCCCAGCCACAGCCCTGGACCCAGCCCCAGCCCAGCCCCAGCCCCAGCCCTGCCCCAGCCCTACCCTCAGCCCAGCCCCAGCCCCAGCCTGGCCCCAGTCCTGCCCCAGCCCCGGCCCCAGCCCCACCTTGGACCCAGCCCCAGCCCCAGCCCTGCCCCAGCCCTGCTCCAGCCTAGCCCCAGCCCCAGTCCAGCCCCTGCCCTGGACCCAGCCCCAGCCCCAGCCCGGCCCCAGTCCTGCCCCAGCCCCGGCCACAGCCCCACCTTGGACACAGCCTCAGCCCCAGCCCAGCCCCAGCCACCGCCCAGCCCCAGACCTGCCCCTGCCCAGCCCCAGCCCCACCCTGGACCCAGCCCCAGCCCCAGCCCTGCCCCAGCCCTACCCTCAGCCCAGCCCCAGCCACCGCCCAGCCCCAGACCTGCCCCTGCCCAGCCCCAGCCCCACCCTGGACCCAGCCCCAGCCCCAGCCCTGCCCCAGCCCTACCCCAGCCCAGCCCCAGCCCCAGCCCCAGCCCTGCCCTGGACCCAGCCCCAGCCCCACCCCAGCCTCATCCCCAGTCCAGGCCCAGACCTTCCCCAGCCCAAGCCCCAGCCCCAGCCCCAGCCCCATCCGTTCCCCCAGCCCAGCCCAGCCCCAGTCCCAGCCCTGCCCCCAGCCCAGCCCCAGCCCCAACCAAAGCCCTGCCCCAGCCCAGCCCCAGCCACCGCCCAGCCCCAGCCCTGGACCCAGCCCCAGCCCCAGCCCTCTCCCAGTCCCTGCCCCAGCCCCATCCCCGGCCCCAGCCCAGCTCCAGCCACAGCCCATCCACAGCCCCCGCCCTGCCCCTGCCCCAGCCCTGCCCCAGCCCAGCCCAACCCCAGCCCCAGCCCAGCCCCTGCTGTGGACCCAGACCCAGCCCAGCCTCAGTCCTGGACCCAGCCCCAGTTCCAGCCCCGGCCCCAGCACAGCCCTAGCCCAGCCCCAGCCCCAGCCCCAGCCCAGCCCCAGCCACAGCCACAGCCCTGCCCCAGCCCTGGACCCAGCCCCAGCCCTAGCCCAGACCCAGACCCAGCCCCAGCCCAACCCCAGCCCCGGCCCTACCCCTACCCAATCCCAGTCCATGCCCAGCCACAGCCCTGCCCCACCCTCGTCCCCAGCCCAGCCCCTGCCCCAGCTTTACCCCTGCCCAGTCCCGGTCCATGCCCAGCCCCAGCCCTGCCCAGCCCCAGACCCAGCCCCAGCCCTAGCCCTGCACCGAACCCAGCCCCAGCCCCACCCCAGCCTCATCCGCTGCCCAGCCCCAGCCCAGCCCCTGCCCCAGCCCTGCCCCGGCCCAGCCCTAGCCACAGCCCAGTCCCAGCCCTGGACCCAGCCTCAGTCGCAGCCCCGGCCCCAGCCCAGCCCTAGCCCAGCCCCAGCCCCACCCTCAGCCCCAGCCCAGCCCCAGCCCCAGCCCAGCCACAGCCCTGGACCCAGCCCCAGCCCCAGCCCCAGCCCAACCCCAGCCCCGGCCCTACCCCTACCCAATCCCAGTCCATGCCCAGCCACAGCCCTGCCCCACCCTCGTCCCCAGCCCAGCCCCTGCCCCAGCTTTACCCCTGCCCAGTCCCGGTCCATGCCCAGCCCCAGCCCTGCCCAGCCACTAGCCCACCCTTGCCCCAGCCCCAGCCCAGCCCTAGCCCCAGCCCAGCCCCAGCCCAGCCTCAGCCCCAGCCTCCAGCCCCAGCCCTGCCCAAGCCTTGGTTCCAGCCCGAGCCCCAACCCTGCCCAAGCCCCGGCCCCAGCCCAGCCCCAGCCCTGTCCCCAGCCCCAGCCCCAGCCCCATCCCCGGCCCGAGCCCAGCCCCAGCCCTGCCCAAGCCTTGTTTCCAGCCCCAGCCCCAGCCCTGCCCCATCCCTGCCCCCAGCCCCAGCCCTGCCCCAGCCCTGCCCCAGCCATGCCCCAGCCCCAGCCCCAGCCCCAGTCCTGCGCCAGCCCTGCCCCGCCCTGCCTCAGCCTTGTCCCCAGCCCCAGCCCCAGCCCCAGCTGAGCCCCAGCCCAGCCCCGGCCCCAGCCCAAGCCCCAGCCCTGCCCCAGCTCATCCCCAGACCAGCCCCGGCCCCAACCCCTGCCCCAGCCCCAGTTCCAGCCCCGGCCCTGCCCCAGCTCATCCCCAGCCCAGCCCCGGCCCCAGCCTCCAGCCCCAGCCCCAGACCTGGCCCCAGCCCAGCCCCAGCCCTGCCCCAGCCCTGCCCCTGCCCTAGTCCCCAGCCCACTCCCAGCACAGCACCAGCACAGCCCCAGCCCTAGACCCAGCCCATCCCCTGCGCAAGCCCCAGCCCAGCCCTGCCCCCAGCTCAGACCCAGCCCAGCCCCAGCCCTGCCCCAGCCCTGCCCAGCCACCAGCCCACCCTTGCCCCAGCCCCAGCCCAGCCCTAGCCCCAGCCCAGCCCCAGCCCAGCCTCAGCCCCAGCCTCCAGCCCCAGCCCTGCCCAAGCCTTGGTTCCAGCCCGAGCCCCAACCCTGCCCAAGCCCCGGCCCCAGCCCGGCCCCAGCCCTGCCCCAGCCCCAGCCCAGCCCCAGCCCCAGCCCCGGCCCGAGCCCAGCCCCAGCCCTGCCCAAGCCTTGTTTCCAGCCCCAGCCCCAGCCCTGCCCCATCCCTGCCCCCAGCCCCAGCCCTGCCCCAGCCCTGCCCCAGCCATGCCCCAGCCACAGCCCCAGCCATGCCCCAGACCTGCCCCTACCCCAGCCCCAGCCCCAGCCCAAGCCCTACCCCAGCCCTGCCCCAGCCCCATCCATCAGCCCCAGCCAAGACCCAGCCCTCAGCCCCAGCCCCCAGCCCCAGCCCCAGCCCCAGTCCTGCGCCAGCCCTGCCCCGCCCTGCCTCAGCCTTGTCCCCAGCCCCAGCCCCAGCCCCAGCTGAGCCCCAGCCCAGCCCCGGCCCCAGCCCAAGCCCCAGCCCTGCCCCAGCTCATCCCCAGCCCAGCCCCGGCCCCAGCCTCCAGCCCCAGCCCCAGACCTGGCCCCAGCCCAGCCCCAGCCCTGCCCCAGCCCTGCCCCTGCCCTAGTCCCCAGCCCACTCCCAGCACAGCACCAGCACAGCCCCAGCCCTAGACCCAGCCCATCCCCTGCCCAAGCCCCAGCCCAGCCCTGCCCCCAGCTCAGCCCCAGCCCAGCCCCTGCTCAGCCCCAGCCCTGCCCAGCCACCAGCCCACCCTTGCCCCAGCCCCAGCCCAGCCCTAGCCCCAGCCCAGCCCCAGCCCAGCCTCGGTCCCAGCCTCCAGCCCCAGCCCTGCCCAAGCCTTGGTTCCAGCCCCAGCCCTAACCCTGCTCAAGCCCCGGCCCCAGCCCAGCCCCAGCCCTGCCCAAGCCCCAGCCCAGCCCTAGCCCAGCCCTGACCCAGCCCCAGCCCCAGCCTTAGCCATGCCCAAGACTTGGTTCCTGCCCCAGCCCCAGCCCTGCCCCAGCCCCACCCTCGGCCCCAGCCCAGCCCCAGTCCCAGCCCTGCCCCGGCCCAGCCATGCCCCCAGCCCAGCCCCTGCCCTGGACCCAGCCCCAGCCCAGCCCCAGCCCCAGCCCCAGCCCCAGGCCTGCCCCAGCCCAGCCCCAGCCACAGCCCAGCCCCAGCCCTGGACCTAGCCCCAGTCACAGCCCTGGCCCCAGCCCAGCCCTAGCCCAGCCCCCACCCCACCCTCAGCCCCAGCCCGGCTCCAGCCACAGACCAGCCACAGCCCTGGACCCAGCCCCAGCCCCAGCCCTGCCCCAGCCCAACCCCAGCCCCAGCCCAGCCCCCCGTCCCGGCCCTGCCCCAGCCCAAACCCAGCCACTGCCCTGCCCCAGCCCTGGACCCAGTCCCAGCCCCAGCCCCACCCCCGGCCCCAGCCCCGGCCCCAGCCCAGCCCTAGCCCAGCCCTGCCCTCAGCCCAGCCCCAGGCCCGGACCCAGCCCCAGCCCTGAGCCGAACCCAACCCCAGCCTGGCCCCAGCCCTGCCCTAGCTCCAGCCCTAGCCCTGTCCCCAGCCTCGGCAAGTGCCCCTGCCCCAGTCCCAGTCCTGCCCCATCCCAGGCCCCAGCCCCAGCCCTGCCCCCAGCCCAGCCCCAGCCCCAGCCAGGCCCCAGCCCTGTCCCCAGCCCTGCCCCAGCTCAGCCCCAGCCCTGCCCAGCCCTAGCCCTGGACCCAGCCCCAGCCCCAGCCCCACACCTGGCCCCAACCCCTGCCCCAGCCAAGCCCCAGCCCCAGTCCAGACCCTGCCCTGGACCCAGTCCCAGCCACCGCCCAGACCCAGCCCTGCCCCCAGCCCCAGCCCAGCCCCAGCCCCAGCCCCAGCACTGCCCCAGCCCAGCTCCACCCACAGCCCAGCCCCAGCCCAGCCCCATCCCCAGCCCTGCCCCAGCCCTACCCTCAGCCCAGCCCCAGCCCCTGCCCGGCCCCAGTCCTGCCCCAGCCCCGGCCCCAGCCCCACCTTGGACCCAGCCCCAGCCCCAGCCCAGCCCCAGCCCTGCCCCAGCCTAGCCCCAGCCCCAGTCCAGCACCTGCCCTGGACCCAGCCCCAGCCCCAGCCCGGCGCCAGTCCTGCCCCAGCCCCGGCCACAGCCCCACCTTGGACACAGCCTCAGCCCCAGCCCAGCCCCAGCCACCTCCCAGCCCCAGACCTGCCCCTGCCCAGCCCCAGCCCCAACCCCGGCCCCAGCCCGTGAACCAGCCAAGCCCCACTCATGGCCCCAGCCCTGGCCCCAGTCCAGCTCTAGCCCAGCCCTGCCTCAGTCCCAGCCCTGCCCCAGCCCCAGCCCAGCTCCCAGCCCTGCCCCAATCCAGCCCCAGCCCCTGCCCAAGCCCTACCCCAGCCCTGCTTCGGCCCCAGCCCAGCCCAAGGCCCAGCCCTGCCCCCTGCCCAGCCCCAACCCAGCCCCATCTCACCCACAGTCCAGACCCAGCCCTAAGCCCAGCCTAGCCCCAACCCCGTCCCTGGCGCTGCTACAGTCCTACCCCAGTCCTGGACCAGACCCCAGACCCAGACCCAGCCTGGGACCCAGCCCCAGCCTGGGACCCAGCCCCTGCCCCAGCCCTTCCCCAGCCCCAGCCCAGTCCCCCGCCCAATCCTGCCCCAGCCCTTGCACCAGCCCCCAGCCCAGCCCCAGCCTAGCCACAGCCCCAGAACAGCCCCATCCCTGCCCCATTCCCCCCCCCCAACCATGCCCTAACCCTGCCCCAGCCCTGGCCCCAGCCCAGCCCCAGCCTCGGCCCTAGCGCTGCCCCTACCCTGCCCCAGCCCAGCCCCCGGCCCCAGCACCAGCCACAGCCTCCAACCCCAGACCTGGCCCCAGCCCAGCCCAAACCCTGCTCAAGTCCCGGACCCAGCCCAGCCCCAGCCCCATCCCCAGCCCCATCCCCGGCCCGAGCCCAGCCCCAGCCCTGCCCAAGCCTTGCTTCCAGCCCCAGCCCCAGCCCTGCCCCATCCCTGCCCCAAGCCCCAGCCCCAGCAAAAGCCCTGCCCCAGCCCAGCCCCAGCCACCGCCCAGCCCCAGCCCTGGACCCAGCCCCAGCCCCAGCCCTCTCCCAGACCCCGCCCCAGCCCCAGCCCCGGCCCCAGCCCCAGCCCCGGCCCCAGCCAAGCCCCACTCACGGCCCCATCCCCGGCCCCAGCCCAGCTCCAGCCACAGCCCATCCACAGCCCCCACCCTGCCCCTGCCCCAGCCCTGCCCCAGCCCAGCCCCAGCCCCAGCACAGCCCCTGCTGTGGACCCAGACCCAGCCCAGCCCCAGTCCTGGACCCAGCCCCAGTTCCAGCCCCGGCCCCAGCACAGCCCTAGCCCAGCCCCAGCCCCAGCCCCAGCCCAGCCCCAGCCACAGCCACAGACCTGCCCCAGCCCTGGACCCAGCCCCAGCCCTAGCCCAGCCCCAGACCCAGCCCCAGCCCAACCCCAGCCCCGGCCCTACCCCTACCCAATCCCAGTCCATGCCCAGCCACAGCCCTGCCCCACCCTCGTCCCCAGCCCAGCCCCTGCCCCAGCTTTACCCCTGCCCAGTCCCGGTCCATGCCCAGCCCCAGCCCTGCCCAGCCCCAGACCCAGCCCCAGCCCTAGCCCTGCACCGAACCCAGCCCCAGCCCCACCCCAGCCTCATCCGCTGCCCAGCCCCAGCCCAGCCCCTGCCCCAGCCCTGCCCCGGCCCAGCCCTAGCCACAGCCCAGTCCCAGCCCTGGACCCAGCCTCAGTCGCAGCCCCGGCCCCAGCCCAGCCCTAGCCCAGCCCCAGCCCCACCCTCAGCCCCAGCCCAGCCCCAGCCCCAGCCCAGCCACAGCCCTGGACCCAGCCCCAGCCCCAGCCCCAGCCCAACCCCAGCCCCGGCCCTACCCCTACCCAATCCCAGTCCATGCCCAGCCACAGCCCTGCCCCACCCTCGTCCCCAGCCCAGCCCCTGCCCCAGCTTTACCCCTGCCCAGTCCCGGTCCATGCCCAGCCCCAGCCCTGCCCAGCCACCAGCCCACCCTTGCCCCAGCCCCAGCCCAGCCCTAGCCCCAGCCCAGCCCCAGCCCAGCCTCAGCCCCGCCTCAGCCCCAGCCTCCAGCCCCAGCCCTGCCCAAGCCTTGGTTCCAGCCCGAGCCCCAACCCTGCCCAAGCCCCGGCCCCAGCCCAGCCCCAGCCCTGTCCCCAGCCCCAGCCCCAGCCCCATCCCCGGCCCGAGCCCAGCCCCAGCCCTGCCCAAGCCTTGTTTCCAGCCCCAGCTCCAGCCCTGCCCCATCCCTGCCCCCAGCCCCAGCCCTGCCCCAGCCCTGCCCAGCCACCAGCCCACCCTTGCCCCAGCCCCAGCCCAGCCCTAGCCCCAGCCCAGCCCCAGCCCAGCCTCAGCCCCAGCCTCCAGCCCCAGCCCTGCCCAAGCCTTGGTTCCAGCCCGAGCCCCAACCCTGCCCAAGCCCCGGCCCCAGCCCGGCCCCAGCCCTGCCCCAGCCCCAGCCCAGCCCCAGCCCCGGCCCGAGCCCAGCCCCAGCCCTGCCCAAGCCTTGTTTCCAGCCCCAGCCCCAGCCCTGCCCCATCCCTGCCCCCAGCCCCAGCCCTGCCCCAGCCCTGCCCCAGCCATGCCCCAGCCACAGCCCCAGCCATGCCCCAGACCTGCCCCTACCCCAGCCCCAGCCCCAGCCCAAGCCCTACCCCAGCCCTGCCCCAGCCCCATCCATCAGCCCCAGCCAAGACCCAGCCCTCAGCCCCAGCCCCCAGCCCCAGCCCCAGCCCCAGTCCTGCGCCAGCCCTGCCCCGCCCTGCCTCAGCCTTGTCCCCAGCCCCAGCCCCAGCCCCAGCTGAGCCCCAGCCCAGCCCCGGCCCCAGCCCAAGCCCCAGCCCTGCCCCAGCTCATCCCCAGCCCAGCCCCGGCCCCAGCCTCCAGCCCCAGCCCCAGACCTGGCCCCAGCCCAGCCCCAGCCCTGCCCCAGCCCTGCCCCTGCCCTAGTCCCCAGCCCACTCCCAGCACAGCACCAGCACAGCCCCAGCCCTAGACCCAGCCCATCCCCTGCCCAAGCCCCAGCCCAGCCCTGCCCCCAGCTCAGCCCCAGCCCAGCCCCTGCTCAGCCCCAGCCCTGCCCAGCCACCAGCCCACCCTTGCCCCAGCCCCAGCCCAGCCCTAGCCCCAGCCCAGCCCCAGCCCAGCCTCGGTCCCAGCCTCCAGCCCCAGCCCTGCCCAAGCCTTGGTTCCAGCCCCAGCCCTAACCCTGCTCAAGCCCCGGCCCCAGCCCAGCCCCAGCCCTGCCCCAGCCCCAGCCCAGCCCTAGCCCAGCCCTGACCCAGCCCCAGCCCCAGCCTTAGCCATGCCCAAGACTTGGTTCCTGCCCCAGCCCCAGCCCTGCCCCAGCCCCACCCTCGGCCCCAGCCCAGCCCCAGTCCCAGCCCTGCCCCGGCCCAGCCATGCCCCCAGCCCAGCCCCTGCCCTGGACCCAGCCCCAGCCCAGCCCCAGCCCCAGCCCCAGCCCCAGGCCTGCCCCAGCCCAGCCCCAGCCACAGCCCAGCCCCAGCCCTGGACCTAGCCCCAGTCACAGCCCTGGCCCCAGCCCAGCCCTAGCCCAGCCCCCACCCCACCCTCAGCCCCAGCCCGGCTCCAGCCACAGACCAGCCACAGCCCTGGACCCAGCCCCAGCCCCAGCCCTGCCCCAGCCCAACCCCAGCCCCAGCCCAGCCCCCCGCCCCGGCCCTGCCCCAGCCCAACCCCAGCCCCAGCCCAGCCCCCCGTCCCGGCCCTGCCCCAGCCCAAACCCAGCCACTGCCCTGCCCCAGCCCTGGACCCAGTCCCAGCCCCAGCCCCACCCCCGGCCCCAGCCCCGGCCCCAGCCCAGCCCTAGCCCAGCCCTGCCCTCAGCCCAGCCCCAGGCCTGGACCCAGCCCCAGGCCCGGTCCCAGCCCCAGCCCTGAGCCGAACCCAACCCCAGCCTGGCCCCAGCCCTGCCCTAGCTCCAGCCCTAGCCCTGTCCCCAGCCTCGGCAAGTGCCCCTGCCCCAGTCCCAGTCCTGCCCCATCCCAGGCCCCAGCCCCAGCCCTGCCCCCAGCCCAGCCCCAGCCCCAGCCAGGCCCCAGCCCTGTCCCCAGCCCTGCCCCAGCTCAGCCCCAGCCCTGCCCAGCCCTAGCCCTGGACCCAGCCCCAGCCCCAGCCCCACACCTGGCCCCAACCCCTGCCCCAGCCAAGCCCCAGCCCCAGTCCAGACCCTGCCCTGGACCCAGTCCCAGCCACCGCCCAGACCCAGCCCTGCCCCCAGCCCCAGCCCAGCCCCAGCCCCAGCCCCAGCACTGCCCCAGCCCAGCTCCACCCACAGCCCAGCCCCAGCCCAGCCCCATCCCCAGCCCTGCCCCAGCCCTACCCTCAGCCCAGCCCCAGCCCCTGCCCGGCCCCAGTCCTGCCCCAGCCCCGGCCCCAGCCCCACCTTGGACCCAGCCCCAGCCCCAGCCCAGCCCCAGCCCTGCCCCAGCCTAGCCCCAGCCCCAGTCCAGCACCTGCCCTGGACCCAGCCCCAGCCCCAGCCCGGCGCCAGTCCTGCCCCAGCCCCGGCCACAGCCCCACCTTGGACACAGCCTCAGCCCCAGCCCAGCCCCCAACCACCTCCCAGCCCCAGACCTGCCCCTGCCCAGCCCCAGCCCCAACCCCGGCCCCAGCCCGTGAACCAGCCAAGCCCCACTCATGGCCCCAGCCCTGGCCCCAGTCCAGCTCTAGCCCAGCCCTGCCTCAGTCCCAGCCCTGCCCCAGCCCCAGCCCAGCTCCCAGCCCTGCCCCAATCCAGCCCCAGCCCCTGCCCAAGCCCTACCCCAGCCCTGCTTCGGCCCCAGCCCAGCCCAAGGCCCAGCCCTGCCCCCTGCCCAGCCCCAACCCAGCCCCATCTCACCCACAGTCCAGACCCAGCCCTAAGCCCAGCCTAGCCCCAACCCCGTCCCTGGCGCTGCTACAGTCCTACCCCAGTCCTGGACCAGACCCCAGACCCAGACCCAGCCTGGGACCCAGCCCCAGCCTGGGACCCAGCCCCTGCCCCAGCCCTTCCCCAGCCCCAGCCCAGTCCCCCGCCCAATCCTGCCCCAGCCCTTGCACCAGCCCCCAGCCCAGCCCCAGCCTAGCCACAGCCCCAGAACAGCCCCATCCCTGCCCCATTCCCCCCCCCCAACCATGCCCTAACCCTGCCCCAGCCCTGGCCCCAGCCCAGCCCCAGCCTCGGCCCTAGCGCTGCCCCTACCCTGCCCCAGCCCAGCCCCCGGCCCCAGCACCAGCCACAGCCTCCAACCCCAGACCTGGCCCCAGCCCAGCCGAAACCCTGCTCAAGTCCCGGACCCAGCCCAGCCCCAGCCCCATCCCCAGCCCCATCCCCGGCCCGAGCCCAGCCCCAGCCCTGCCCAAGCCTTGCTTCCAGCCCCAGCCCCAGCCCTGCCCCATCCCTGCCCCAAGCCCCAGCCCCAGCAAAAGCCCTGCCCCAGCCCAGCCCCAGCCACCGCCCAGCCCCAGCCCTGGACCCAGCCCCAGCCCCAGCCCTCTCCCAGACCCCGCCCCAGCCCCAGCCCCGGCCCCAGCCCCAGCCCCGGCCCCAGCCAAGCCCCACTCACGGCCCCATCCCCGGCCCCAGCCCAGCTCCAGCCACAGCCCATCCACAGCCCCCACCCTGCCCCTGCCCCAGCCCTGCCCCAGCCCAGCCCCAGCCCCAGCACAGCCCCTGCTGTGGACCCAGACCCAGCCCAGCCCCAGTCCTGGACCCAGCCCCAGTTCCAGCCCCGGCCCCAGCACAGCCCTAGCCCAGCCCCAGCCCCAGCCCCAGCCCAGCCCCAGCCACAGCCACAGCCCTGCCCCAGCCCTGGACCCAGCCCCAGCCCTAGCCCAGCCCCAGACCCAGCCCCAGCCCAACCCCAGCCCCGGCCCTACCCCTACCCAATCCCAGTCCATGCCCAGCCACAGCCCTGCCCCACCCTCGTCCCCAGCCCAGCCCCTGCCCCAGCTTTACCCCTGCCCAGTCCCGGTCCATGCCCAGCCCCAGCCCTGCCCAGCCCCAGACCCAGCCCCAGCCCTAGCCCTGCACCGAACCCAGCCCCAGCCCCACCCCAGCCTCATCCGCTGCCCAGCCCCAGCCCAGCCCCTGCCCCAGCCCTGCCCCGGCCCAGCCCTAGCCACAGCCCAGTCCCAGCCCTGGACCCAGCCTCAGTCGCAGCCCCGGCCCCAGCCCAGCCCTAGCCCAGCCCCAGCCCCACCCTCAGCCCCAGCCCAGCCCCAGCCCCAGCCCAGCCACAGCCCTGGACCCAGCCCCAGCCCCAGCCCCAGCCCAACCCCAGCCCCGGCCCTACCCCTACCCAATCCCAGTCCATGCCCAGCCACAGCCCTGCCCCACCCTCGTCCCCAGCCCAGCCCCTGCCCCAGCTTTACCCCTGCCCAGTCCCGGTCCATGCCCAGCCCCAGCCCTGCCCAGCCACCAGCCCACCCTTGCCCCAGCCCCAGCCCAGCCCTAGCCCCAGCCCAGCCCCAGCCCACCCTCAGCCCTGTCCCCAGCCCCAGCCCCAGCCCCATCCCCGGCCCGAGCCCAGCCCCAGCCCTGCCCAAGCCTTGTTTCCAGCCCCAGCCCCAGCCCTGCCCCATCCCTGCCCCCAGCCCCAGCCCTGCCCCAGCCCTGCCCCAGCCATGCCCCAGCCACAGCCCCAGCCATGCCCCAGACCTGCCCCTACCCCAGCCCCAGCCCCAGCCCAAGCCCTACCCCAGCCCTGCCCCAGCCCCATCCATCAGCCCCAGCCAAGACCCAGCCCTCAGCCCCAGCCCTCAGCCCCAGCCCCAGCCCCAGCCCCAGTCCTGCGCCAGCCCTGCCCCGCCCTGCCTCAGCCTTGTCCCCAGCCCCAGCCCCAGCCCCAGCTGAGCCCCAGCCCAGCCCCGGCCCCAGCCCAAGCCCCAGCCCTGCCCCAGCTCATCCCCAGACCAGCCCCGGCCCCAACCCCTGCCCCAGCCCCAGTTGCAGCCCCGGCCCTGCCCCAGCTCATCCCCAGCCCAGCCCCGGCCCCAGCCTCCAGCCCCAGCCCCAGACCTGGCCCCAGCCCAGCCCCAGCCCTGCCCCAGCCCTGCCCCTGCCCTAGTCCCCAGCCCACTCCCAGCACAGCACCAGCACAGCCCCAGCCCTAGACCCAGCCCATCCCCTGCGCAAGCCCCAGCCCAGCCCTGCCCCCAGCTCAGACCCAGCCCAGCCCCAGCCCTGCCCCAGCCCTGCCCAGCCACCAGCCCACCCTTGCCCCAGCCCCAGCCCAGCCCTAGCCCCAGCCCAGCCCCAGCCCAGCCTCAGCCCCAGCCTCCAGCCCCAGCCCTGCCCAAGCCTTGGTTCCAGCCCGAGCCCCAACCCTGCCCAAGCCCCGGCCCCAGCCCGGCCCCAGCCCTGCCCCAGCCCCAGCCCAGCCCCAGCCCCGGCCCGAGCCCATCCCCAGCCCTGCCCAAGCCTTGCTTCCAGCCCCAGCCCCAGCCCTGCCCCATCCCTGCCCCCAGCCCCAGCCCTGCCCCAGCCCTGCCCCAGCCATGCCCCAGCCACAGCCCCAGCCATGCCCCAGACCTGCCCCTACCCCAGCCCCAGCCCCAGCCCAAGCCCTACCCCAGCCCTGCCCCAGCCCCATCCATCAGCCCCAGCCCCAGTCCTGCGCCAGCCCTGCCCCGCCCTGCCTCAGCCTTGTCCCCAGCCCCAGCCCCAGCCCCAGCTGAGCCCCAGCCCAGCCCCGGCCCCAGCCCAAGCCCCAGCCCTGCCCCAGCTCATCCCCAGCCCAGCCCCGGCCCCAGCCTCCAGCCCCAGCCCCAGACCAGGCCCCAGCCCAGCCCCAGCCCTGCCCCAGCCCTGCCCCTGCCCTAGTCCCCAGCCCACTCCCAGCACAGCACCAGCACAGCCCCAGCCCTAGACCCAGCCCATCCCCTGCCCAAGCCCCAGCCCAGCCCTGCCCCCAGCTCAGCCCCAGCCCAGCCCCTGCTCAGCCCCAGCCCTGCCCAGCCACCAGCCCACCCTTGCCCCAGCCCCAGCCCAGCCCTAGCCCCAGCCCAGCCCCAGCCCAGCCTCGGTCCCAGCCTCCAGCCCCAGCCCTGCCCAAGCCTTGGTTCCAGCCCCAGCCCTAACCCTGCTCAAGCCCCGGCCCCAGCCCAGCCCCAGCCCTGCCCCAGCCCCAGCCCAGCCCTAGCCCAGCCCTGACCCAGCCCCAGCCCCAGCCTTAGCCATGCCCAAGACTTGGTTCCTGCCCCAGCCCCAGCCCTGCCCCAGCCCCACCCTCGGCCCCAGCCCAGCCCCAGTCCCAGCCCTGCCCCGGCCCAGCCATGCCCCCAGCCCAGCCCCTGTCCTGGACCCAGCCCCAGCCCAGCCCCAGCCCCAGCCCCAGCCCCAGGCCTGCCCCAGCCCAGCCCCAGCCACAGCCCAGCCCCAGCCCTGGACCTAGCCCCAGTCACAGCCCTGGCCCCAGCCCAGCCCTAGCCCAGCCCCCACCCCCACCCTCAGCCCCAGCCCGGCTCCAGCCACAGACCAGCCACAGCCCTGGACCCAGCCCCAGCCCCAGCCCTGCCCCAGCCCAACCCCAGCCCCACACCTGGCCCCAAGCCCTGCCCCAGCCAAGCCCCAGCCCCAGTCCAGACCCTGCCCTCAGCCCAGCCCCGGCCCCAGCCCAGCCCTAGCCCAGCCCCACACCTGGCCCCAAGCCCTGCCCCAGCCCAGCCCCAGCCCCAGTCCAGACCCTGCCCTCAGCCCAGCCCCAGGCACGGACCCAGCCCCAGCCCTGAGCCGAACCCAACCCCAGCCTGGCCCCAGCCCTGCCCTAGCTCCAGCCCTAGCCCTGTCCCCAGCCTCGGCAAGTGCCCCTGCCCCAGTCCCAGTCCTGCCCCATCCCAGGCCCCAGCCCCAGCCCTGCCCCCAGCCCAGCCCCAGCCCCAGCCAGGCCCCAGTCCCAGCCACCGCCCAGACCCAGCCCTGCCCCCAGCCCAGCCCCAGCCCCACCCTGGACCCAGCCCCAGCCCCAGCCCAGCCCCAGCCCTGCCCCAGCCTAGCCCCAGCCCCAGCCCTGCCCTGGACCCAGCCCCAGCCCCACCCCTCCCTCATCCCCAGTCCAGGCCCAGACCTTCCCCAGCCCAAGCCCCAGCCCCAGCCCCAGCCCCATCCGTTCCCCCAGCCCAGCCCAGCCCCAGCCCCAGCCCTGCCCCGAGCCCAGCCCCAGCTACAGCCAAAGCCCTGCCCCAGCCCAGCCCCAGCCACCGCCCAGCCCCAGCCCTGGACCCAGCCCCAGCCCCAGCCCCAGCCCTCTCCCAGTCCCCCCCCCAGCCACAGCCCCAGCCCCAGCCCAGCCCCTGCCGTGGACCCAGCCCCCGCCCAGCCCCAGCCCTGGACCCAGCCCCAGTCGCAGCCCCGGCCCCAGCGCAGCCCTAGCCCAGCCCCAGCCCCACCCTCAGCCCCACCCCAGCTTTAGCCACAGTCCAGCCACAGCCCTGGACCTAGCCCCAGCCCAGCCCCAGCCCCATCCGTTCCCCCAGCCCAGCGCAGCCCCAGCCCCAGCCACCGCCCAGCCCAGCCCTGGACCCAGCCCCAGCCCCACCCCCGGCCCCAGCCCTGGCCCCAGCCCCGGACCCAGCCAAGCCCTGCCCCAGCCCAGCCCCAGCCCAGCCTCAGCCCCAGCCACCAGCCACAGCCCTGCCCAAGCCTTGGTTCCAGCCCGAGCCCCAACCCTGCCCAAGCCCCGGCCCCAGCCCAGCCCCAGCCCTGACCCAGCCCCAGCCCCAGCCTTAGCCATGCCCATGACTTGGTTCCTGCCCCAGCCCCAGCCCTGCCCCAGCCCCACCCTCGGCCCCAGCCCAGCCCCAGTCCCAGCCCTGCCCCGGCCCAGCCATGCCCCCAGCCCAGCCCCTGCCCTGGACCCAGCCCCAGCCCAGCCCCAGCCCCAGCCCCAGGCCTGCCCCAGCCCAGCCCCAGCCACAGCCCAGCCCCAGCCCTGGACCTAGCCCCAGTCACAGCCCTGGCCCCAGCCCAGCCCTAGCCCAGCCCCCACCCCACCCTCAGCCCCAGCCCAGCTCCAGCCACAGACCAGCTACAGCCCTGGACCCAGCCCCAGCCCCAGCCCTGCCCCAGCCCAACCCCAGCCCCAGCCCAGCCCCCCGCCCCGGCCCTGCCCCAGCCCAACCCCAGCCACTGCCCTGCCCCAGCCCTGGACCCAGTCCCAGCCCCAGCCCCACCCCCGGCCCCAGCCCCGGCCCCAGCCCAGCCCTAGCCCAGCCCTGCCCTCAGCCCAGCCCCAGGCCCGGACCCAGCCCCAGCCCTGAGCCGAACCCAACCCCAGCCTGGCCCCAGCCCTGCCCTAGCTCCAGCCCTTGCTCTGTCCCCAGCCTCGGCAAGTGCCCCTGCCCCAGTCCCAGTCCTGCCCCATCCCAGGCCCCAGCCCCAGCCCTGCTCCGAGCCCAGCCCCAGCCCCAGCCAGGCCCCAGCCCTGTCCCCAGCCCTGCCCCAGCCCAGCCCCAGCCCTGCCCAGCCCTAGCCCTGGACCCAGCCCCAGCCCCAGCCCCACACCTGGCTCCAACCCCTGCCCCAGCCAAGCCCCAGCCCCAGTCCAGACCCTGCCCTGGACCCAGTCCCAGCCACCGCCCAGACCCAGCCCTGCCCCCAGCCCAGCCCCAGCCCCACCCTGGACCCAGCCCCAGCCCCAGCCCAGCCCCAGTCCTGCCCCAGCCTAGCCCCAGCCCCAGCCCTGCCCTGGACCCAGCCCCAGCCCCACCCCAGCCTCATCCCCAGTCCAGGCCCAGACCTTCCCCAGCCCAAGCCCCAGCCCCAGCCCCAGCCCCATCCGTTCCCCCAGCCCAGCCCAGCCCCAGCCCCAGCCCTGCCCCCAGCCCAGCCCCAGCCCCAGCCACCGCCCAGCCCCAGCCCTGGACCCAGCCCCAGCCCCAGCCCTCTCCCAGTCCCCACCCCAGCCCCAGCCCCGGCCCCAGCCAAGCCCCACTCACGGCCCCATCCCCGGCCCCAGCCCAGCTCCAGCCACAGCCCATCCACAGCCCCCGCCCTGCCCCTGCCCCAGCCCTGCCCCAGCCCAGCCCCAGCCCCAGCCCAGCCCCTGCCGTGGACCCAGCCCCAGCCCAGGCCCAGCCCTGAACCCAGCCCCAGTCGCAGCCCCGGCCCCAGCGCAGCCCTAGCCCAGCCCCAGCCCCGCCCTAGCCCAGCCACAGCCCCACCCTCAGCCCCACCCCAGCTTTAGCCACAGTCCAGCCACAGCCCTGGACCTAGCCCCAGCCCAGCCCCAGCCCCAGCCACAGCCCTGCCCCAGCGCTGGACGCAGCCCCAGCCCTAGCCCAGCCCCAGACCCAGCCACAGCCCAACCCCAGCCCCGGCCCTACCCCTACCCAATCCCAGTCCATGCCCAGCCCCAGCCCTGCCCAGCCCCATCCCCAGCCCCAGCCCTAGCCCTGCCCTGGACCCAGCCCCAGCCCCAGCCCCACCCCAGCCTCATCCGCTGCCCAGCCCCAGCCCTGCCCCAGCCCAAGCCCCAGCCCCAGCCCCAGCCCCATTCCTGCCCCCAGTCCAGCCCCAGCCCCAGCCATGCCCCATCCCAGCCCCAGCCCCAGCCCCAGCCCCAGCCCAAGTCCTGCCCCAGTCCCTGCCCCAGCCCGGTCCTGGTCCCAGCCCAGCCTCAGACCAGCCCCAGCACTGCCCCAGCCAAAGCCCCAACCCCAGCCCAGCCCCAGCCCTGACCCAGCCCCAGCCCTAGCTCAGCCCTGCCCTCAGCCCAGCCCCAGGCCCGGACCCAGCCCCGGCCTCAGCCCAGCCCTAACCTAGCCCTGCCCCAGCCCCCAGGCCTAGCCCAGCCCTGCCTTCAGCCCAGCCCCAGCCCTGGACCAAGCCCCAGCCCTGAGCCGAACCCAGCCCCAGCCTGGCCCCAACCCTGCCCTAGCTCCAGCCCTAGCCCTGTCCCCAGCCTCGGCCCGTGCCCCTTCCCCAGTCCCAGTCTTGCCCCATCCCAGCCCCCAACCCCAGCCCTGCCCTCAGCCCAGCCCCAGACCCAGCGTGGCCGCAGCCCTGTCCCCAGCCCTGGCTCCTGCCCCAGCCCTGGCTCCAGCCCCAGCCCCAGTCCTGCCCATGCCTTGGTTCCAGCCCAGCCCCAGCCACAGCCCAGCCCCAGCCCAACCCCAGCCCCAGTCCAGCCCCTGCCCCGGACCAGTCCCAGCCCAGCCCCAGCCCGAGCCCCAGCCCTGGACCCAGCCCTAGTCGCAGCCCTGGCCCCAGCCCCAGCCCCAGCCCCAGCCCAACCCCAGCCCCAGTCCAGCCCCTGCCCCGGACCAGTCCCAGCCCAGCCCCAGCCCCAGCCCCAGCCCTGCCCCAGCCCAGCCCCAGCCACAGCCCAGCCCCAGCCCTGGATCCAGACCAAGTCGCAGCCCCGGCCCCAGCCCAGCCCTAGCCCGGCCCCACCCCCACCCTCAGCCCCAGCCCAGCTCCAGCCACAGCCCAGCCACAGCCCTGGACCCAGCCCCAGCCACTGCCCTAGCCCCAGCCCTGCCCTAGCCCAGCCCCAGCCCTGGACCAAGCCCCACCCCTGAGCCGAACCCAGCCCCAGCCTGGCCCCATCCCTGCCCTAGCTCCAGCCCTAGCCCTGTCCCCAGCCTCGGCCCGTGCCCCTGCCCCAGTCCCAGTCCTGCCCCATCCTGGCCTCCAGCCCCAGCCCTGCCCTCAGCCCAGACCCAGACCCAGCCTGGCCCCAGCCCAGTCCCGAGCCCCAGCCCCAGCCCTGCCCCAGCCGCAGCCCCAGGCCTGACCTCAGCCCTGCCCCAGCCCTGGCTCCTGCCCCAGCCCTGGCTCCAGCCCCAGCCCCAGCCCTGCCCTCAGCCCTGTCCGCAGCCCCAGCCCCAGCCCCACCCTCGCCACCAGGCCAGCCCCAGCCCCAACCTTGCCCCCAGCCCAGCCCCAGTTCCAGCCCTGCCCCAGCCCTGCCCCGGCCCCAGACCCAGCCCCGGACCCAGACTCGGCCCCAGCCCAGCCCCAGCCATAGCCCTGCCCCAGTACCCCGCCCCAGCCCCAGCCCCAGCCCTGTGCCAGCCCTACCCCAGCCCAGTACCGGTCCCAGCCCAGCCCAAGCCCTGGCCCAACCCCAGCCCAAACCCCATCCTTGCCCCCAGCCCAGAACCAGCCCAGCCCTAGCCCTGCCCCAGTCCCAGCTCCAGCCCAGCCCAGCTCTGGACCCAGCCCCAGCCCCAGCCCAGCCCCAGTCCAGCCCCTGCCCTGGACCCAGCCCCAGCCCCAGCCCCGGCCCCAGTCCAGCTCTAGCCCAGCCCTGCCCCAGCCCCAGCCCAGCTCCCAGCCCTGCCCCAATCCAGCCCCAGCCCCGGCCCAAGCCCTACCCCAGCCCTGCTTCGGCCCCAGCCCAGCCCAAGGCCCAGCCCTGCCCCCAGCCCAGCCCCAACCCAGCCCCAGCTCACCCACAGTCCAGACCCAGCCCTAAGCCCAGCCTAGCCCCAACCCCGTCCCTGGCGCTGCTACAGTCCTACCCCAGTCCTGGACCAGACCCCAGACCCAGACCCAGCCTGGGACCCAGCCCCTGCCCCAGCCCTTCCCCAGCCCCAGCCCAGTCCCCCCGCCCAATCCTGCCCCAGCCCTGGCACCAGCCCCCAGCCCAGCCCCAGCCTAGCCACAGCCCCAGAACAGCCCCATCCCTGCTCCATTCCCCACCCCCAACCATGCCCTAACCCTGCCCCAGCCCTGGCCCCAGCCCAGCCCCAGCCTCAGCCCTAGCGCTGCCCCTACCCTGCCCCAGCCCAGTCCCCGGCCCCAGCCACAGCCACAGCCTCCAACCCCAGACCTGGCCCCAGCCCAGCCCAAACCCTGCTCAAGTCCCGGACCCAGCCCAGCCCCAGCCCCATCCCCAGCCCCATCCCCGGCCCGAGCCCAGCCCCAGCCCTGCCCAAGCCTTGCTTCCAGCCCCACCCCCAGCCCTGCCCCATCCCTGCCCCCAGCCCCAGCCCCAGCAAAAGCCCTGCCCCAGCCCAGCCCCAGCCACCGCCCAGCCCCAGCCCTGGACCCAGCCCCAGCCCCAGCCCTCTCCCAGTCCCCCGCCCCAGCCCCAGCCCCGGCCCCAGCCAAGCCCCACTCACGGCCCCATCCCCGGCCCCAGCCCAGCTCCAGCCACAGCCCATCCACAGCCCCCGCCCTGCCCCTGACCCAGCACTGCCCCAGCCCAGCCCCAGCCCCAGCACAGCCCCTGCTGTGGACCCCAGACCCAGCCCAGCCCCAGTCCTGGACCCAGCCCCAGTTCCAGCCCCGGCCCCAGCACAGCCCTAGCCCAGCCCCAGCCCAGCCCTAGCCCAGCCCCAGCCCCACCCTCAGCCCCACCCCAGCTTTAGCCACAGTCCAGCCACAGCCCTGGACCTAGCCCCAGCCCAGCCCCAGCCCCAGCCACAGCCCTGCCCCAGCCCTGGACCCAGCCCCAGCCCTAGCCCAGACCCAGACCCAGACCCAGCCCCAGCCCAACCCCAGCCCCGGCCCTACCCCTACCCAATCCCAGTCCATGCCCAGCCACAGCCCTGCCCCACCCTCGTCCCCAGCCCAGCCCCTGCCCCAGCTTTACCCCTGCCCAGTCCCGGTCCATGCCCAGCCCCAGCCCTGCCCAGACCCAGACCCAGCCCCAGCCCTAGCCCTGCACCGAACCCAGCCCCAGCCCCACCCCAGCCTCATCCGCTGCCCAGCCCCAGCCCAGCCCCTGCCTCAGCCCTGCCCCGGCCCAGCCCTAGCCACAGCCCAGTCCCAGCCCTGGACCCAGCCTCAGTCGCAGCCCCGGCCCTAGCCCAGCCCTAGCCCAGCCCCAGCCCCACCCTCAGCCCCAGCCCAGCCCCAGCCCCAGCCCAGCCACAGCCCTGGACCCAGCCCCAGCCCCAGCCCCAGCACTGCCCCAGCCCAGCTCCACCCACACCCAGCCCCAGCCCTGGACCCAGCCCCAGTCGCAGCCCCGGCCCCAGCCCAGCCCTAGCCCAGCCCCAACCCCACCCTCAGCCCCAGCCCAGCTCCAGCCACAGCCCAGCCACAGCCCTGGACCCAGCCCCAGCCCAGCCCCAGCCCCAGCCCTGCCCCAGCCCTACCCTCAGCCCAGCCCCAACCCCAGCCCGGCCCCAGTCCTGCCCCAGCCCCGGCCACAGCCCCACCTTTGACACAGCCTCAGCCCCAGCCCAGCCCCAGCCACCGCCCAGCCCCAGACCTGCCCCTGCCCAGCCCCAGCCCTGCCCTGGACCCAGCCCCAGCCCCAGCCCTGCCCCAGCCCAGCCCCAGCCTAGCCCCAGCCCCAGACCCAGCCCCAGCCCTGCCCTGGACCCAGCCCCAGCCCCAGCCCCACCCCAGCCTCATCCCCAGCCCAGGCCCAGCCCTGCCCCAGCCCCAGCCCCACCCCCGGCCCCAGCCTGGGCCCCAGCCAAGCCCCACTCATGGCCCCAGCCCCGGCCCCAGCCCAGCTCTAGCCCAGCCCTGCCCCAGTCCCAGCCCTGCCCCAGCCCAGCCCAGCTCCCAGCCCTGCCCCAATCCAGCCCCAGCCCCGGCCCAAGCCCTACCCCAGCCCTGCTTCGGCCCCAGCCCAGCCCAAGGCCCAGCCCTGCCCCCAGCCCAGCCCCAACCCAGCCCCAGCTCACCCACAGTCCAGACCCAGCCCTAAGCCCAGCCTAGCCCCAACCCCGTCCCTGGCGCTGCTACAGTCCTACCCCAGTCCTGGACCAGACCCCAGACCCAGACCCAGCCTGGGACCCAGCCCCTGCCCCAGCCCTTCCCCAGCCCCAGCCCAGTCCCCCGCCCAATCCTGCCCCAGCCCTGGCACCAGCCCCCAGCCCAGCCCCAGCCTAGCCACAGCCCCAGAACAGCCCCATCCCTGCCCCATTCCCCACCCCCAACCATGCCTTAACCCTGCCCCAGCCCTGGCCCCAGCCCAGCCCCAGCCTCGGCCCTAGCGCTGCCCCTGCCCTGCCCCAGCCCAGCCCCCGGCCCCAGCCCCAGCCACAGCCTCCAACCCCAGACCTGGCCCCAGCCCAGCCCAAACCCTGCTCAGGTCCCGGACCCAGCCCAGCCCCAGCCCCATCCCCAGCCCCATCCCCGGCCCGAGCCCAGCCCCAGCCCTGCCCAAGCCTTGCTTCCAGCCCCAGCCCCAGCCCTGCCCCATCCCTGCCCCCAGCCCCTGCCCCGGCCCCAGCCCAGCCCCGGCCCTAGCCACAGCCCAGCTCCAGCCCAGCCCCGGCTCAAGCCCAACCCCAGCCCAGCCCCAGCCTCCAGCCCCAGACCTGGCCCGATCCCAGCCCCGGCCCCGGCCACAGCCCCCAGCCCACCCCCAGCCCTGCCTCAGCCCTGCCCCAGCCCTAGACCCAGCCTAGCCCCAGCCCAGCGCCGGCCCCAGCCTCCAGCCCCAGACTTGGCCCCAGCCCAGCCCCAACCCTGCCCAAGCCCCGGCCCCAGCACAGCCCCAGCCCTGCCCCAGCCCCAGCCCCAGCCCCAGCTCAGCCCCAGCCCAGCCCTGGACCCAGCCCTGCCCCCAGGCCATCCCCACCCCTGCCCCCCAGCCCCGGCTCCAGCCCCTGCCCCAGCCCTGACTCGAGCTCAGGCTCAAGCCTAGCCCCAGACCTGCCCCAGGCCTCACCCCAGCCCCAGCCCAAGCCCCAGCCCTGCCACTAGCCCAACCCCAGCCCTGCCCCAGCCCCGGCCCCAGCTCAGCCCAGCCCCAGCCCCGGTTCCAGCCCTGGCCCTAGCTCCAGCCCAGCCCCAGCCCAGCCCCGGCCCCAGCCACAGCCCCCAGCCCAGCCCCAGCCATGCCCCAGCCCTGCCCCAGCACTGCCCCAACCCTAGTCCCCAGCCCACTCCCAGCACAGCACCAGCACAGCCATAGCCCTAGACCCAGCCCAGCCCCAGCCCAGCCCCAGCCCCAGCCTCCAACCCCGGACCTGGCTCCAGCCCAGCCCAAACCCTGCCCAGCCCCGGATCAAGCCCAACCCCAGCCCTTCCCCAGCCCCGGCCCTAGCCCCAGCCCAACCCCAGCCCAGCCCCGGATCAAGCCCAACCCCAGCCCTGCCCCAGCCTCGGCCCCAAACTCGGCCCTAGCCCAGCCCCCAGCCCAGCCCCAGCCCTGCTCCAGCCCCCACCCCAGCCCCACTCCAGCCCCAGCCCAACCCCAGCCCTGCCCCAGCCCCGGCCCCAGCCCAGCCCAGCCCCAGCTCATCCGCAGCCCAGCCCCGGCCCCAAGCCCTGCCCAAGCCCTGCCCAGCCCTAGTCCCCAGCCCTAGTCCCCAGCCCACACCCAGCACAGCACCAGCACAGCCCCAGCCCTAGACCCAGCCCAGCCCCAGCCCCAGCCCCGGCTCCAGCCCAGCCCCAACCCCTTCCCCAGCCCTGCCCCAGCCCAGCCCCCAGCCCAGCCCCCAGCCCAGCCCCAGCCAAACCCCAGCCACAGCTCAGACCCTGCCCAGCCCTGGTCTGCGTGCCAGCCCCGGCTCCAGCCCTGCCCCCAGCCCCCAGCCCAGCCCCAGCCCTGCCCAAGCCCCACCCCAGCCCTGCCTGCAGCTCAGCCCCAGCCCTGCCCCCCGCCCCAGCCCAGCCTCCAGCCCACCCTTGCCCCAGCCCCAACCCAGCCCTAGCCCCAGTCCCGGCCCCAGCCGTGCCCCCAGGCCAGACCCAGCTCAGCCCCTGCCCAGCTCCAGCCCAGGCCCCAGCCCCTAGCCCAGCCCTGCACTAGCCCTGCCCCAGCCCCAGACCTCAACCCTGCCCCAAACCTGCCGAAGCCCCAGCCCCAGCCCCCAGCCCCAGCCCCCAGCCCTAGCCCCAGCCTAGCCCCGGCCCAAGCCCTAGCCGTGCCCCAGCCCTTCCTCAGCCCCAACCCAGGCCCCACCTCCAGCCCTGCCCCCAGCCCCAGCCCCAGCCCTGGCCCCATCCTCCAGCCCCAGCCCAGCCCCAGCCCAGCCCCAGCCCCAGCCCTGCCCCAGCCCCAGCCCAGCCTCCAGCCCACCCTTGCCCCAGCCCCAGCCCAGCCCTAGCCCCAGCCCAGCCCCAGCCCAGCCCTGGCCCCAGCCTCCAGCCCAGCCCTGGCCCCAGCCTCCAGCCCCAGACCTGGTCCCAGCCCAGCCCCAATGCTGCCCAAGCCCCGGCCCCAGCCCCGCCCCAGCCCTGACCCAGCCCTGACCCAGCCCAGCCCCAGCCATACCCCAGCCCCAGCCCCGGCCGGAGCCCAGCCCCAGCCCTGCCCAAGCCTTGGTTCCAGCCCCAGCCCAGCCCCAGCCCAGCTCCGGCTCCAGCCCCTGCCCCAGCCCTGCCCCAGCCCTGACCCGAGCTCCGGCTCAATCCCAGCCCCAGCCCTGCCCCAGCCCCGGCCCCAACCTCAGCCCTAGCCCAGCCCCAGCCCAGTACAAGCCACAGCCCAGCCCCGGCCCCAACCCCTGCCCCAGCCCCAGTTCCAGCCCCGGCCCAAGCTCCAGCCCAGCCCCAGCCCAGCCCCGGCCCCAGCCTCCAGCCCCAGCCCTGGCCCCAGCCCAGCCCCAACCCTGCCCCAGCCCCCAGCCCAGCCCCAGCCCTGCGTCAGCCCTGCCCCAGCCCTAGTCCCCAGCCCACACCCAGCACAGCACCAGCACAGCCCCAGACCTAGACCCAGCCCAGCCCCAGACCCAGCCCAGCCCCAGCCCCAGCCCCGGCTCCAGCCCAGCCCCAACCCCTTCCCCAGCCCTGCCCCAGCCCCAGCCCAGCCCCCAGCCCAGCCCCAGCCCAGCCCCAGCCAAACCCCAGCATCAGCTCTGACCCTGCCCAGCCCCAGTCTGGGCCCCAGCCCCGGCTCCAGCCCTGCCCCCAGCCCCAGCCCATCCCTCAGCCCCAACCCCAGCCCTCAGCCCCGACCCCAGCCCCAGCCTAGCCCCGGCCCAAGCCCTAGCCGTGCCCCAGCCCTTCCTCAGCCCCAACCCAGCCCCCACCTCCAGCCCTGCCCCCAGCCCCAGCCCCAGCCCTGGCCCCAGCCTCCAGCCCCAGCCCAGCCCCAGCCGTGCCCCCTGCCCCGGCCAAAGCCCCCAGACCCAGCCCAGACCCAGCCCCCAGCCTAGCCCTGCCCCCAGCTCAGCCCCAGCCCAGCCCCAGCCCCAACCCAGCCCCAGCCCTGCCACCAGCCCAATCCCAGCCCCAGCTAATCCCTGCCCCCAGACCCGGCCCCGTCCCAGTCCAGCTCCAGCCCTGCCCCAGCCCTGCCCCAGCCCCGCCCTCAGCCCCAGCCCAGCCCCAGCCCTAGCCCCAGCCCCAGCCCCAGCCCCAGCCCCATCCCTACTGCAAGAAGGGGGCCGCTTATTCGACCAATTTGATCAGTGGATTCCAACTTTATTGAGCATCAGACACATCTTATATACAGTTTGCTATAATTATGCCCACTTGGCAACATACTATTGGTTGCTCTCTAACAGGTTACATCATTGTTTTCACAACTCTGTGGAATTCTTCTATCCGGCCTAATTGCTCTCTTTCCCAGATCTCGCCTCCTCCTTATCTTGCTTGCCTCCCATCTCAGGGGCAGCTGGACTTCAGCATACCAAGCAATCAGCACTTTCTCACATCTCCTACTCTGCCACTATATTATCAACAGAGAATTCTTCAAGGCCTGAATTGCACAGGCGTTCCTGGGACCCATGTCCCCTCTTGCCCGACAACAATTCCCCCGTTTTTCTTTTGTGCAAGTAAGGCCTTGGAAGTTATTCTTTGAACACTTTGCATAATACAATTATAAACAAGTTTAACAATAATCCAAATGAGTACAATAATACCTAAGAACCTTAAAACTTACTACTATAATTAACAAACATATTTACATTAAGTCTGGGTGTCCCTATCAGACACGTCTGAAAAAGTTCAATCAATTCATTATTACCTGTTATGTTGCACCTTTATTTTCTCTAGGATGGTCAAAAATCATAATTTGTTTAAGGGTAGCAAGATTTCTTTAATCTGTAAAGGTAGATCTGGCCAGGCTCTAGCTTCACAGACAGAAAACTTGCAGGCAATCAGCAAGAGCAAAAGAGCTTCATTGCTTTGCCCAATATAAAATTATCCATAATAATGTGTTTTTGCTCATCCTAGTAATACTGATCTCTTATTGGTACCATTTGTTGATGTTTTCAACCGAAAATGAAAAT
Source organism: Melanerpes formicivorus (assembly GCF_026170545.1). NCBI lineage: Eukaryota > Metazoa > Chordata > Aves > Piciformes > Picidae > Melanerpes > Melanerpes formicivorus. The sequence goes on along the minus strand of NW_027142668.1, from coordinate 163,459 downwards.
GCATGTTGTGTTGTTATGAATTTTGATTTTCCCTCTAGGTGTGTAAAATTATAGCGAACTGGTGAGATAACATATAAATCCCTTCTCCCTACATTCAGTGTGGTAAGGGTCAAAGCATCCACTTTCACACATGCTCAATTGTGCAGGCTTCTTATCTGAAGAAAACAAATTCCCAGTTCTGAATGTTTATCTTTAAGACAGCTCCTTCTCAGCCGTGATGTCTCCAATTAACCAGACAGTGTCCTTGCAAGTCTGCAAGAGAGGTTTCTTTCTCTTTACCCTCTAAACAGGCCTCACAAGATCCTGACCTTAATCCCAGTGCACTCTAAGTCTTACAATTTTAACACAAATCACCAGTATATTCATCACAATTCCCCTTTTTTTTTTTTTTTTTGGTCACCATTGATTTGTGTTAAAATTTCCAGATATTTCAGAACCTTCTTAATTGGATCATAATTAAGTTCATCTGTTCTGATCACATTCTGATCATAATTCTCAACTTGTAACTCGTTGACATGAGCAATCTTACTTAAAGGTCTTAGTATTTTGTAACAACAATTGCAGAGTATTATGCATAGCAATATTACAATTATTCCAACAATATTACAAACAAATGTTTAAGCCAATTTAGATTTGGTAACCAGAAAGTTAATTTATCCCATATTTCTTTAAATCCACAAGAAGTATCATCTAAAGAAATCTGATGAAACATCTGATTGTGGTTTACAATCGCCTGTAAATCTGTTTCCACTCGTTTATCTAGATTAACATAACTACAACAACTTACATTTATGACTACACATACACCCCCTTCCTTAACATATAAAAAATCCAAAGCTAATCTATTCTGAGTAGATATTTTCGAGAGACTATTGATTTCAATTTGCTGTGCTTTTATTGCATCTATGCTTGCATTTACTATGATTTCAACTGTAGCAGAAAAATTTACTATTGCTTTTTCAAGTTCAAGTCTTTTCTCTCCAGTCTGATCAAGATTCCACACATGGGAACGTGGTTTTTGATTTCAATTGGACTCCTTATGTGCAAATAGGGTTAGGATCAAAATTAGGCTCCACCAGTATATGTTAACTCTGCCTCCCCGGCCTGCTGGGGTGCAACCAGCAGCCGGGTGTATTTTCTTCTCGGCAGCAGTTACATTCTTCAGGAGCCCTACAGATTTTTTAACTCCTTAACCCACTTCAAAATTCCATTTGGAGTCTCTTCTCTACTTCCTTGGTTAGTTTGTTTACCATTTCCCATTGTGCTTTTGTTATTTCAATTCCTCTTCCTTCAAAATCTTATGTCTCTTACTTTTCCTTTTACTAATCCTTTTAATTATTCCTGATATTTCCCAACTAAAATTTCTCTAGTCTTTATTTCCCATTTATGCCAATCCCTTTCAATAATTTTCCATGGGGATTTAAATCCTCTTTCTCACCACAAAATAGGTTTTCTGTATTTACCAGCCCAAACTGCCTATTTTCAAATTCAGCATTCAGGACAAAATATTTTTTTGATTGATGCTTTTGACCCCAGATTATCATAACAGTTATTGTGATCGATGTTTGACTTCATGGGAAATGCTGTTTCCTCTCAGTCTTGGTTCTTCTGCACATTAGTGAAGGAATAATTGTTAAAATTAATACCTATTTACTACAAACCTTAACTTATGCTAATACCAAAAAATCCTTAAAACCTTAAAAAACTATGTTAAAATTAATCCATCAAATCAGTGTCTAAAAAGAAATAAAATTGTTACATTAACGAAAAAACACTTTCCAAAATTAAAACCTGTTTATACATTCCTTAACTATATTACATGGAGCTCCTTTGAAATGCCTAGGCAGACAACTAAGAGGGTTCGAACCAACAGAAAATCTTACAATTTGAACTCTTAACTAAGTGCATACACCTTACTGCAATTACTATGTACTAAATACCTGTAAATACCAAATGTTTACTTATTCATTATGCTTATTAGAAAAACTTAACAAAACTCTAAATAACAAATCTCTGAAAGACGTTACAATCAGAAATGACAAAATGAGTACTGTTGCTTTAAATCAAAACAGAGTGGTGCGGCTAAAGCCGCTGCGGGGGAAAGGGGTGGGGGCTGCTGCCGTGGCAGCTGCTCCGCTGCTACTGTCGGTGCTGTCGGTGTCGGTGGTGCGTCAGCCGGTACCGCCTTGGTCGAAGCCGTCGGTATCCGTGGGGGTCGGCAGGGCTCGCGGGAGGAGTGCGGTGGCAGGAACGCTGTAACCGCGAGCCTCCAAGCGCTCCATTTTTTCTAAGAGGGGCTGTAAAGCAAAGTCGGCGCTGTTTGAATTCCTCGCTGCCGGTATTGTCTTCCGAATCCGAGCCGTCGCTGGCGATGTCAGAGGAAGGTGTTGATAAAAGGGGTCAAACACACTGAGCTGCCTTTTTCTGGCTTTTTCCCCGCTGTGTGCAAACGGCAGTGGTGACGGCTGGTAAATGCGGTGTGGTCGCCGCAAGATGTATCGGGGGCGGCCCCGGTCGATCGGTCGACAGTTCTCAGACACATCTTTCAGCTGCAACTCAGATACACCTGGCGCTGCATCTCGTCCTGACAAAGTTGCTCTAACTGCAGCAGCCATTCGCTGTTTCAGTTCGTAGGTTTTAAGACAGTTCATGCATTCTCGCCACGACTTTTGCAGCTTTATAGCAGTTTTATCACCATCTATAACCAAGTCCCACAACTTGTTCCTGTATTTTCTCCAACAAGCTTCATCAAAATAACTATCTCCGCTAGGGAAATGCCCTAAAGCGGATCTATGGGCCAAAAGTCCAGGCATTACTTTAGATGATATCTCCGCCTTACGCTTTTCGATGACACTGTATTTCATCTGATGACTGCTTATAGGGTCGGCCTTGCCCTTTCGAGTCTGTGCGCAAAGGTACTAAGGCTGCCATAACCTGTTGACTATGCTCAAGCTGTTTTGTCATTGTCATTAACAACACCTCAGCCTGTTTTTGTAATCCCTTATCAATCACCTCCATCAACATGGCCATCGGATTGCTTGGCAAGTCCTGAGCCCTCTGCAACAATTCGGCTACCGTCCATCTAGGATCTGCTGATGTAATAAGCTGCTGCGTCTGCTGGTTCCCATTCTGCATTAAACACTGCCTTAAAATTGCCTCTCGGATACCTTCTCCTACGCTTGCTGCTCTAAGTGCGGCAAGCAACTTATCTACAAATTCACCAAGAGGTTCCTGTCTACCTTGCTTAATTCCCATATAGTGAGGATTTGCATTTCCATCCTTCTGCTTGTCAAAAGCCCTCCTTACTATCTGGGCTGATGCTTGCAAAACAGGCGGCTGTAAAAGTGCCTGTAACTCTGGTCTCTCATACTGTCCCGTTCCACACAACTGATCTACTGTTACATCAAATAGTGGGTCGCTTTGCTGTCTTTGTACTCCAGCTGATTGTCTAGCTAGGTGTTCCCACTCATTCAAAAATGTCATAAATTGAGATGCTGTTAGGATCAGCTTCGTAACATTATAAGAATCTCTAGGCAACATATTATAGTTCATGTAAATAAAATCAATCATCTGTCTAGCTGGTTCAGATTGAACCCCAAATTGACTCGCAGTTTGTCTTAATTGAGATAACAATTTCCATGGCAATTGAGTTACATCAGCCTGAACAACATTTTGCTCCCCAGGGACCTGTGTATACATCACTGGAAAAGCTTGATGTGAAGCAGCCAGCCGGCTAAGCCCTTCCTGATCTCCTTCGGCGTTTAAGTGCTCTGCAACCTTTCGCCAATACTCTGTGTGCTTTCTTGCATGATCTTTAACACCACCTCCAGGATCTACCGCCCTGTTTCTCTCCTCTCCCTCACCTACTTTCTTCTCCTGTACAATTTGCTCAGCTGAAAGAGACGGGGAAGGCTCCTCAGAAGAGTCCTGTGTTACAGATTGTAATTCGACTCTGCCACCTAACCCTTTTACACACGCAGCCTTCTCCTTTCTTAAATAATCCTGAACCTCTTCTGACAAAGGCAACCCAGCATGTGTAACACTTGCTCCATTTGGGTCCGTATAATCTAATCGTACCCTGGCTTGATAAACTGCCATTTGCTCAGCACGATGCTGATCCAATGCTGTCATAACCATCTTCCACCATTTTCCACACTCCTTTGCTCGTTTTTCATCACCTAAGCCATGCAGCCACAAGTCTTGTCCAGACTTTTTCCACTGCAATCTTTCAAACACCTCATTTGGGTCCTTAAAATATCCTAACTCTTCTGCATAGCTTAACAGCGGCACCAACTCCTTTGTAAAATTTAACTTACACTGTCGCTTTTCTAAAAAGCATATAAATAAATCATACGCTGCCTGCCTATCCATGTCCGTATTTAAACGTTAATACCTGTGCGCACAGACCTCGTTTAAGCAGTTTCCGGCTCTACAGCGTCTTCGGCTTCAAGGCTGTCTTCCCTTTTCTTGCAGCCTCCGGTACTGCTATCCCGGGCCGGCCTTCTTCTTGCCTCCCGGCTTACTGCGAATCTCCCAAGTCCTGAAGAACTTCTTAAACCCTAACGTTTGTCTTCATTAGGGTCCCGTGTTCGAGCGCCACTTACTGCAAGAAGGGGGCCGCTTTAACGACCAATTTGATCAGCGGAATCCAACTTTATTGAGCATCAGACACATCTTATATACAGTTTGCTATAATTATGCCCACTTGGCAACATACTATTGGTTGCTCTCTAAAAGGTTACATCATTGTTTTCACAACTCTGTGGAATTCTTCTATCCGGTCTAATTGCTCTCTTCCCCGGATCTCGCCTCCTCCTTATCTTGCTTGCCTCCCTTCTCAGGGGCAGCTGGACTTTAGCATACCAAGCAATCAGCACTTTCTCACATCTCCTACTCCGCCACTATATTATCAACAGAGAATTCTTCAAGGCCTGAATTGCACAGGTGTTCCTGGGACCCAAGGCCGCTCTTGTTCAAAACAATCCTCAACATCTGAGCTGGGTTAGGATCTGGCTGGAGGCTGAGCCCAGAGGGTGGTGGTGAATGGTGCCACATCCAGCTGGCAGCCAGGCACCAGTGGTGTGCCCCAGGGATCAGTGCTGGGCCCTGTGCTCTTTAACATCTTCATTGATGATCTGGAGGAGGGGATTGAGTCAGGCATCAGCACATTTGCAGATGACACCATGCTGGGAGCAGATGTTGGTCAGTTAGAGGACAGAAGGGCTCTGCAGAGGGACCTCGACCAACTGGACAGATGGGCAGAGGCCAACAGGATGGCATTCAACAAGTCCAAGTGCCAGGGGCTGCACTTTGGCCACAGTAACCCCAGGCAGAGCTACAGGCTGGGGTCAGAGTGGCTGAGAGCTGCCAAACAGAGAGGGACCTGGAGGTGCTGATTGACAGCTGCCTGAACATGAGCCAGCAGTGTGTCCAGGTGGCCAAGAAGGCCAAGGGCATCCTGGCCTGCATCAGGAAGAGTGTGGCCAGCAGGAGCAGGGAAGTCATTGTGCCCTTTGCTCAGCACTGCTTAGGCCACACCTTGAGTCCTGTGTCCAGTTCTGGGCCCCTCAGCTTAGGAAGGAGGTTGACTTGCTAGAAGGTGAGGAAGAAATTCTTCCCAGAAAGAGAGATTGGCCACTGGGATGAGCTGCCCAGGGAGGTGGTGGAGTCCCCATCCCTGGAGGTGTTCACAAAAGGCTTGGATGTGGCACTTGGAGCCATGGTTTAGTTGCCAGGAGGTGTTAAGGATTAGCTCATAGGTTGGACTTGATGACCTCTGAGGTCTTTTCCAGCCTGGTTGGTTCTGTGATTCCCTGCTTTCTACCCCATTTCCCTACCTGTTCTTGCCTTTTAAATCCCCTTTTGGAGTCTCACCCCCTGACAACCCCCAGTCTCTTTCCTTTCAAGGCTCAGGTGGAGATGCTGCTCTTGGAGTTCTTCTGTGGAAGCTCAGTTCAGCAGACACCAAGGGGAGGTGCTGAATTCTGGGCTGCTGTTAGGATCTAGTGGATGAGAGAAGCTGTTTACCTCTTAATGCCTCCTTACCCCCCAGAGTCCTTTCACAGCAATCTCTGTGACCACAGAAAGACTCTTTTTATATCTGGCTTCAGAGCTAAACCTCCCTCCACTGGCTCCTTCCAGCAGCTAATTGAACCAAAGCACATTGAAATGAGTCCCTGATGAGAGACCCAGGGCTCACTCTTTTATTCCCCACCACCCCTCTGCTTTTAATAGCCCTGTTAGTCCTCCTGCATGCTAAAATGCCAGCAGTGGCTCTTCTTCTGATGGCAGACAGCTATTATCTGGCAAGCAGGGGCATTCTCTTCCCTGCCTCTCCTTGGGGGATCCCCCAGTTGCCTCAGCACTGGCTGTGAGCTGAAAGGCAGCCTTTGGAAATGGGGTGTTCCTATTTCTGCAGTGGCTGGGGGTCCTGTCTCTGAGGAGCTTGTTTAAAGCAACAACCAAAAAGGGAGAAGAATCTTCCTTTCAACCAGGTTAATCTCCAAACCTCAAGGAATTCCAGGGAGAAGGCTTTGCAAGGGAAAATGGTTTCATGTTTGCATCCTATGACACAGCCCTGGGAAGTCCCAGGGCTGCTGCCTCCAGACACTCCTGCAGCTGCTGGAAATGAGGTTGGATCACAGAACAGAATCACAGAACTGTCAGGGTTGGAAGGGACCTCAAGGGTCAGCCAACTGCATGGCAGAGCTGGGCCCAAGCCAACCTCATGAGGTTCAGCAAGGCCAAGGGCAAGGTCCTGCAGCTGGGGCAGGGCAATGCCAGGCACTGATACAGGCTGGGCAGGGACTGGCTGGAGAGCAGCCCTGGAGAAAAGGCCTTGGGGGTGCTGGGGGAGGAGAAGCTCAACAGGAGCCAGCAGGCAGCACTTGCAGCCCAGAGAGCCAAGCAGAGCCTGGGCTGCAGCAAGAGAAGTGTGGCCAGCAGGGCCAGTGATCTAGTTTTAATAACAAACCACGGTCTGGATCCCTTCCTCTCCCGACGCAGAGAAATGAGCAGATACACGTTAATTATCACCCAGAGCAGGATTATACACATCAGGTAAATCACCTTTGCATCCCAGCCATCACTTAAAGTTACTCTTTCCTCTACTGGGATCTTAAACCCTTGTATCTCAATGGGGAGAGTGCTAGAGGTCACGTTCCTGTATCTGGCTGGCCACAAGGAATCCACACCTTTTCCATACCATAGTCTGACCCTGTACAGAAGCCACAGATAAATTGTCCGCACCAAATATTTACCCAGGGAATCCAGAATCAAACCCAAACAATATCTGCAGACCAGAGCCCCAAAACTTGAAAACAATAAATGCTCCATTATCCCCAGCACCTCCATGTTTGTTCATCTGGCTGTAAAACACTAAAGCAATAAAGCAGTAAAGCAATAAATTAAGCTAATTATCGGCTGCATGTTGGGAAGCCAAGAAAACAAAATGTCGAGGGTTGAGGGGAAGGCCTCAAGACTTCTTCCCCCCCTGTACGTAAAGGGAAGAAAATTGAAAGAAAGGGAAAAAAACCCACAGCTGGATTAGCAAGGGGATGTGCTATATTTGCAAGCAGGGCTGCAGGATATATATATGTGTACACAATTTACAGCATTTACAATATATACACAGAAATATACAACAAAGTAACACAGGAATGAGATTCCCCTCCCCCACCAGGAGGAAGGGTTTCCCCCTGTACCCCCTTCTCTTCCCTTTTTCCCCAAAGAGGGTTAGAAAGAGAGAAAAAGGAATAATTGTTAATGAAAAGCAGAGTATGGTTAGAGCAGATGTGTTAGCAGAGGCCTTATCTTTTTCAAGGTCAGTCTGGCCGAAAGCCCAGAAGCTGTGAGCTGCAGAAGGAGGGGGAGAAAGTGTGAGACTGAGTGAGACCAGTCTCACTGGGAATCAAAACTGAAGGCAGTGCTTCTGCTTCTCCACCAATGATATTAGTTTAGACCTGTCTTGTTTCTAAAACATTCGGCCATGGTGTCCCTTTGTTAAAGGCACAACCTCAAACGCTCACATTTTGTTCTGACTCTAAGGTCATGAGTTGCAGGATCTTGTTTCACCATACACTAGGAAGTTCAGGCTCTGTGGTCATTTGCATATGTGTTAACTAAAGGACAGGCCTCTGGAAGTAACATTTATTTTCATGTTTGCTGCTGATAAATAAGTTGTCTTGAAAGGATGCAGTCTGCTTGTATTGTTCTATGCACTACTGCTTGATTTAGACCCAGCATGGATTTTGCTCTTAAAATATGAGTATTCTCCTTCTCTATAAACAGAAGCAATGCCTCAAATAGAAACCAGAGTGGTTTTGGTTCAGGAAGCAGGGAGATGTGAGGAGCTTTTGAAGGCCTTGGAGGTGTGTGAGTCTCGGGTAAAAGAAATGAGATGGTGTGCTTTTAAATTTCCAATAACCAGTTTGGTTCTACACTAAAGCTCTCCTCTTCCACAGACCCTTAAGATAATGGAAGTACCAGTTATAAAGATAAAGACAACTAGTCCTGATAAATCAGAAGAAAAACTAATGACAAGTATTATTCATCTGGTGTGTCATGCAATTAAGCACAGGTGGTTGCGGGCAGCGCTGGGACTGAGATGTGCACATGCTTTAATATCTATTAATTGGGCATAACAGTCACAACATGTGCTAATGGTTCTTATGGTGTCACCTAAAGCTTGTGAAAACTGGCACTTACTTTTTCTTTTCAAACACTTTCTCCTCTATGGAAGTAATATCTGCAGCTCCTAATTCGTGGTGTTTTCTAACAGAGGAGTGGAAATAGCAATGCAGACATTCGACTGCATGCTTGTGTTCAGTCAGCACACACGGTTTTGCTAGGAACCAACCCTGATTGGTTAATTGACTTCCCTTTCAATTAAAAGTTGCATTGAAAATGAAATGTAAGAAGTGGTTTTCTGTTTCTTCATGTGATGAACATAGGAAATAAAATTTGGACCCAATCATTGAAATTGGAACAGACCAATATTTTAGAACCCTTACAGATATCAAGCAATGGACAGAAGCCACTCCTGTTCTTTACAGCTTATGCAACACTGCTGCAAGCTGGATACTACTTTCTAGTAGCATCCAGAAGTACCTTAAGCCATTCTGACAGTCTGAAATCTCATTTCTTTTTTTGTGCTTAGTTTGGGGTTTTCTCCTACCCAGATATTTCCAATACTATATTATCACTGTGAACTGCTCTGTAAACTGCTGAAGTCTCTAGAATTCTTATTCATCAGAAACAGACTTTTTTGGTAGGTGCAGTTCATAGCTATTCTTATGCTAGAGAGCAGTGCATCTCTTTCAGCTTTCCCAAATCCTAAGAGTCTGTCTGTCTCTGAAATCTGAATCATACATTTTGTTCCAAAGGTCCAGAATAAAAATCTGGATAAGTCTGTTGCCTGGATAATGCTTTCTCATTCATCTCCATCAAGGAAATTAAAGTGCCCTACCTAAAGACAGACACAGTAGAAGAGCTTGGAGAGTTTGATTCCCTGGAGTTTGAGACTGTCTTTGTTGTGTCAGAATTCCAGGATCCTCTCTTTAACAACCTCTGCAAAGCAGACCGCCGAGTCATTGGACCTCCAGTAGTGCTGCACTGTGCACAAAAGGGAGAGGTATGTGCCCTCTGAAAGCACCAGAGTAGTTCTCTGGTGCATTGAGTTGTAAATATTAAGCATTCAAAATAGAATCCATGTTCCTTTGGTCAATCATAAATACTCTCAGCAAGAGAATTTCAAGAGAGGCAAACTTCTAATAGCATTTTAGAATGTTGCATGTAGTAAGAAAGCACAGGCAAACAGGAATATGGATGCAGCTACTGCAGTAATTGTGACAGTTGTTGACCTGCTAGCTGGGATGGTGCCGTTAGGAAAGGCAGCACATAAATGATGCCCCAGCAGACACTCAGTATTTCCTGGGTTGACTTCTAGATGGGGAGGGATTGGGGAGGGAAAAAAAGATGGAATCCTACTTGTGAATGGTGTGCTTCAGTTGCTTTAGCAGAACACTGGCAGGTTAGGAACTGAGGTATAACTGAGTACATAGACTTGCACTAGTGCCTGGTGTGTTTTTAAACTAGTAACAATAGCACCATTACAGTTAAGGTTACAAATTGAGTGGAAGCAGTATTTTTCACTAATCACCTTACTTCTTACTTTCAGCCTTTACCTTTCTCTTGTCGTCCACTGTACTGTACAAATATGTTGAACTTGGTACTGTGCTTTACTGGATTCAGAAAGAAAGAGGAGTTGGTAAGACCTTTGCCCTTTGGATTTCAATATATTCTTCTGTCACCCATAGAGTTTAACCATGACTGAACTTGTATGAGGAGAATGAATTATTGTTCTGTTTTGTTGCAGTTCAGAGGCAGCAATATTTGAGGATGGGAGTAAAACTGTTTCCCTGGTCAAGTCATTTTGTGGATGATGCCATTTTTGGTCACTTTTTTTATCTGTTGAGTGACATCAAACATCTTTAATTCAGTAGGACTTAAAGATTTGCAGATTGAGGCTTCAGATAAGATGGTGTTTACCCAATAGTGTCCTCTTTCTTGCACAGGTGGTAGTGAAATCATGCAAAGCATTGTAGTCCTGTTCAGAGCACTTGCAGATATTATCTTGCTGCCATGCTATCCTGCTGTTGTGCTATTGGGACTTCATTCTTCACATGTGTAGGTCTGATGTGGTTTGATCCTCTAGCAATTCTCTTTTCCATGTCAGTGATGCAGCTGACATGCAGTTTCACTCTTGGACACTTGGGAATCAACAATCCACATCTTTATCTGGGAAAAAAAAATCTCAAACCTGAAGCCTTTGCCTAGTGTTAGGGATAGTTAAGTTTGATCTGCCAGTTTTGGCTTGGACAAATCACAATCCTATGTCAGTTCTGGCAATTTCCCCTTCAGATAAAATCGACTACATCAATGGGGAGAAATGTGCTTCAAATCTATGGTGTGTGGAAAAAGTGGAGGCATATGTATGGTGTTCACAAGAGTACTGGTGGCTTGGGTAGTCTTCCTCAAGCTACATAGTCAGGCTGGATTAAATGTTTAAAAACAAACAAAAACCCAAACACAAATAGTAAAGTTAATAGTTCTTCCCCTGTAGGAACTATTTCTTCTCCTGTAGATGTGTGAACAAGTTGTTTTAAGAACAAATTGGAGCATTTCTATTCCTAGGCACTGAATGTAACCTTTTGTAGCTTTGCTTTGTAAACTGTTTTTGTACTGCTCTCACTCTGCACTGTAAGCTTCACAAGATTCTAAAAACTGATTTCACCTTTCTTATTCAGGTGAAGCTGGTGACCCTGGTTCATCATATGGGTGGGACTATTGGAAAGGACTTTTGCTCAAAAGTTACCTATCTGGTGGCTATCTCAACACATGGAGACAGAGTCAGAGTATGTAAGCTGGAGCTGGTGCTTCATGGAAACTTACAGAATTTGGTTTTTTGTAGACCAAGTGTGTAAATTATACTTCAGCTTGTCAATTGCAGGGGTTTATTCCTGTACGAACAAAAGTGACTTGTAATGGTGAGTTCACCTCCATCTGGTGTTGAGGTTTGACATGTTTTTGTCTCTGTTAAAAGATCTAAATAATACAAATTGCCTGAATGCAGAGACTGTGAAACGGACAAGTAGAGTAAACGGCAAGAACCAAAATGTTGAAGTACTTAAGCTATTGATAAACATTGGTTCAGCCATGAACAAGTGTTTATGTATCAACACACCTAGTTGGAATTGTCTGTCCAAACAAACTTCAAGGTAACTTGAAAAAGCTTTAGTACTCAATTTGCCTGCATCTTCTTTTTTACAAATGATTTTTAGCTTGTCTTGTGTGAACTTTCAAATCTTCCTTTATGTGTAAATATTTGTTAGGGGTGGGAGTTTTTTGACCACACCAAAAAGGAATCTTTCAGGACATGTATGTCCAGTTGACACAAGTAGGAGTTTTACAGGTTTTTGTACAGTGGAACTTGACATAGAAATGCCTCTGTGCCTTGACTCCCCCCTGTTTGAATTGTTAGCTGGCTCTTGCTTTTTTCTTAGTCTGTCTTTCTAACCTTCCATTTGGAAGAGAAGACCTACTTTCTAACTCTGTTCAAACACTTTTCTGCCTACCCAAAGGGGAAAAAGTGGGAAAACTTTAACGTAGAAGTTACCTTTGGAACAGTTGATTTCTCTTTGGTAACCTCAGGCTGGAATGTTTGTCGTCTTAAGTTTCAAAAGCAGGAGGAGGATTCTGTATGCCACTGAAACAGAGCTTTGCTTCTACGTTGTTTTTCTGAGTGATGAGACTAAGAAGATGGTGCACTTTTGAGTAGGTGTTAAAATAGCTATTGAGCTATTGATCAGCTCTACTAGTCAGTGAAGAATTAATACGTTAACTTTTTGTAGTGTCTAAAAGCGAAAGCAAAGATAGAAATTTTTCTTGGTGTGGGAAAGACAAATGGAAATACTTTCTTGGTAGAACTTTGTGCTTTTTGTCTTTTGTAGGTTGCTGGAAGTCTTGGTAAGCCTATTGTGAAACCTGAATGGATTTATAAGGCTTGGGAGAAAAGGAATAAAACGCAGGTATTTATTTTCTTTCAGCCTTAACCTTGCACCCTGTTCACTTGCAGTGTGGGAAGATGTTTAAATAGTCCTGATAGTGACATTGTTGGGAATTGTTTTTCTTTTGTTTGTTTTCTTGCAGTGATTTCTGTGCAGCTGATGTTGACTTCAGGAATAGTATCACAGTATCATAGTATCATTCAGGGTTGGAAGGGACCACAAGGATCATCTGGTTCCAACCCCCCTGCCATGGGCAGGGACACCCCACACTAGATCAGGCTGCCCAGAGCCTCATCCAGCCTGGGCTTAAACACCCCCAGGGATGGGGCCCCAACCACCTCCCTGGACAACCCATTCCAGGGTTTCACCACTCTCATGGTGAAGAACCTCCTCCTCACATCTAGCCTGAATCTCCCCACCTCCAGCTTCATTCCGTTCCCCCTAGTCCTATCACTACCTGAGATCCTGAGAAGTCCTTTCCCAGCCTTCCTGTAGGCCCCCTTCAGATACTGGAAGGCCACAATTAGGTCACCTCGGAGCCTTCTCTTCTCCAGACTGAACAGCCCCAACTCCTTCAGTCTGTCCTCACAGGAGAGGTGCTTCAGCCCTCTGATCATCCTTGTGGCCCTTCTCTGGACCAGTTCAAGATTCCTCCCTTCCAGGATTGCATGTTAAGTTTCCTTGTATTCTCTGATGATGAGAAAGCTAACATGGAAGAAATGACAGAAATGCAAGGTTATTGTTTATGAAACCTGACTTGCAGAGAGAAGGGGGTTTATGGCTGATAAATTTATAGCTGAAGCTGAAATGCTGGACCATGAATCCTGAAGTATTGATGAAGACTCTTCAATTTAGAGCTATAAATTGATTTTCAGATACCAGTGTAAGCACAACTTCTGGTAGCTCTTGAAGACTTCACACTTCCTAGGCTGTTTGAAACCAGGCAATTAAATAAAATAAGATGCTTGAAGACATCCTGGCAAAGTTGCTACATAGTATATATGTTCTCCTTCAGTTTTCATAATCAGTTTTCTGTGTTTTATCTTTACATAATTCACATTGTACTATGTTTGCAACTTTGATACAAACCATCATAGGTAAAAGACTTGGAATTGTTAGCCCAGCATCTGGTCAGCTCACGGAAGGAGTTCATCTCTTGTTTGGCTCTACTCTTGGAGATAGGTGCTACAGAACTGTCACGTGAGCTATTGTTTTCTAATGATATTCTTCAGTCTTGCTAATTTGGCCTATTTTTAATCTAGGAGGACATTATTTACCAGTTGGTGATGAAAGATGTCCGCACTTAGTGGTTGAAGAAAATACAGTGAAAGATCTTCCGTTTGAACCTTTAAAAAAACCTCTCTGTTGTGAAGCAAGAGGCGAGTGCTAAGCAATTCTTGAGAGAATCTTGATATGTAGTGCTTGGTGTGTGAGATACATTTTGGGATAAGCCAAATGCTTGCATTTAGCATGCAAACTACCTTACTGTCATACATGTACTCTTTGAATAATTTTAATGTTGGGTAAAGCTCTGCAACGTGTTCTTCATGTGCATTTTCTGTTTTCCTGTAGTGGTTCTGGGGAAGCATTCACAGTATCACAGTATCACAGTATCGCTTAGGTTGGAAAGGACCTCGAGGATCATCGAGTCCAACCTATCAACACAGACCACATGACTAGACCATGGCATCAAGTGCCACGTCCAATCTCCACTTGAACACCTTCAGATATTGCCCTGCTGTCCCACAAGGGATAGGCAGGAGAAAATATGAATTAATAAGGGATGAAGCCTTGCAGTGGACTCCCTTGCTTTAGAAGAAATAAAATCTAGCATTCTGGCTCTACCCCAGTTCTCTGTAGAGATTTTCTTCCTTCCAACAATTGTTTTCAAATTCTAATGTTCTGTCTTCATTGTGATACAGCACTGCATCTCATTTATCATGAAAACACAAGTCCTGCACTTTTGTGTCTACCTCATAGAAAAATACTTTTTTCACAAAATGATAGGAACTTAGAGTGGTAAAAACTACTTTCCTGTTTCAAATCTTTCCCAGAATTCTCGGACCTTTAAGATAGTAAACTGTAGCTTGGCAGCAGATCCCGTGTTGTGTGAGATGGTGTGCAGGCTGTTTTTTTACCCATCTCACACACCAGTGAACTTGCACAAAGCCTTTTTAGTTGAATCATAAAGTTGAGGAGAAAAGAGGTTTGGCTGCCAGCCCCTCAAGTTGAGATACCAATGCAGTTCTGAAGTAGGAAGCTAAAGCTGCAGGAAACCTGAGTCCATTGAGAGAGTCAAAGCTGTTACTCAAAAGTGGTTTAATAAAATACAGTCCTGGCCTGTGCTTACCTGGGGATTTTTTTTTTTGGTGTAGAAAAGCTGTAGAGTAAAAATACCAAAAGGCTTGAATGCTGTGAGTAACCTGGCTGCTGGGAAGTCTTGAGCAGGTCCTTTTACCCATGATCTCCAGTTTCTATTGCCCTATCTGTAAATAGAAGAAAATATCCTGTATAAAATGCTTTGGAGTCTAATAAGAGCTGCTACATGAAGAGGAGTTGAGGATTTAGTTTTCAAATAGTACCCACGGCTGCACAGAGCAGATGTGCCATAAACAGGCATTAGACTTCATAGTGAAGTGGTATAAACTTACCTGCTCAACACAGCCCTATTTAAAAGGCTCTTGAAGCATGCAGGTGCAGCAAGCTGTCAGACTACCATGACCTGTGTGTATGCTAAAGAGCTTGGCTGTGCTCAAACAGAAGATTGCTTGTGAAAGTATCATGTGGTCTAGTGTAAAAAGAACATAACATTTCAGCTGACCCAAAGAGGTTAACTTCTAGTGCTGCCTATTGGTGTTGCTTTCACTGGAATTTTATGCCCCAGAAGCAGCCTGTGCTCCCAGCATGAGAAGAGGCAGCTTTTTGACTAGTTTGTGCCCATTCAGGCACAGCTGAAGCAATCTTTGACAAATCTTTGTGATACCTGTTGCCTTCTGCTGCCAAAGGCACGTGTTCAGCCTCTAACTTGGGACTGAGAGCTGATAAGAATACAGAAAGTCGTAGGATCTGCAGGGAGCTCTGTTTGTCTGAGAGCATCTGTGGTGGGTTAACACCTTTTTCTGAAAACAAAAGAAGAAAGCAGGGTGGAGGGCTTGCGGGTACTTTACACTCCCTGAAGGGCATCTCCCCCCTGGGAAAGCTGAGTCTGTTCCACTCCCCCCTCCCTGCCCAGCAAGGGTATAAAAAGCAGGACCTCATAGCTGTTGGATCTCCTTTTTGGCTCCTGCCTCTGCTGGATGAGAGCTACTGCAGCTGCTCTCCTGATCCTCAACCACGTGGCTGGACCTGATCCTTCTCCCTGCTGCCTCTGCGCCTCTTCAGAGACAGACTGGTTTTGTATTATTTTTTTTTCTATTCCCCTCCCATCCATTCTTGTTCCTTGCCCTTGTGAACCTTATTCCCTGTTATTGCTATATATATATATATATATTTGAAGAAAAAAAAAAATTATTTGCCTCTCTACTTCCAAGCTGACTCCAGATTGTTGATTAGTGGATTTGCTCCTTACCTTTTTTTTCCCTCCTCTCCCTGTTTGGAGGGAGGAGGTGGGGGGGAAGTGGGGAAGAGATTCTCAGCCTTTTCCCCATTTGAGCTTTTAACTCTCAGTTAAGGCTCAAACCACTACAATTTTTGGCGCCTCCAACGTGGGGTTTGGAAATTGATCTTGTATTGGGAAAGCAATACCTTTTTTTTTTTTTTTTTTTTTTTTTTTTCTGAAAAAGGAGCTTGAAGTAGAAATGGCAATTTTAAAGAACCTGATGGTCCAAGCCTTTTCATGGGCTTTTGGCTGGATCTTTTGGACCCACATCTACAAATTAATAACTTACCACGTGGTGTGGTTAATGATAGAGATGCTGATCAAGTGGATAAAAACTTTACCAATTAAGTTAGGCATGTATCTCTTGAATTCATTGAATTTCACTGTCAGTGGTAACTTTTCTAACATAGGAAACTTTCCTGAAGCAAGTTATGAAACCAATGGTGTAGATAAAAGTGCCTGTGATGGAAAATTGCTCTACGTTGCAATATGCTCCATATGCCTAAATGTAATCCTTATAGTGGCATTTGCTGGGACCGTGTTGGGTGGAGGACTAGCTAACCCATTAAGAGCTGTTTGGAGGGTGATAACACACTCCTTTGTGCTCTTTAATGACTGGGGGCGTGTCTGCTGTGGGCATTGTAAGCACTCTGTAGACACAAAGAGGGAGGGGTCGGGTTGTAATGACTGTGCCAGCTCTCAGCCTGAGCCCCAGGCACAAGGGTTTGCCCCACCACCAGCAGTCCCACAGCTGACCCCTGATGCTCCTGCCAATGCAGTCTCTCTAGCACCGGTCACCACACGCAGGAAAAGAAATCAAAAATCATCGCCAAGCACGGATGGTGAGGAAGGAACCTCAGCAGGCCCCAGCAGCTCACAGAACCCAGCGGTGGATGAAGATGATTCAGACCAGGAAATAACTGTTACATCGCTGCCCAGAAAGGAACTAAGGCAAACTCGTCTGGACTACGCCAGGAAAGAGGGTGAGCCAATACTAAGCTGGGCCCTGAGATGCTGGGACGAGGGGGTGGACACAGTGGACCTGGATAAGAGGGAGGCAAAGCTTTTAGGCTCCCTGACTCGTGATGCTGGTCTGGACAAGGAGTTAGCCAAACTTGATGGAATACACACTCTCTGGGCCTGGATTCTGAACGCCATCAAGAGCCGGTACCGCTCAAGAGATGACCTGCCCTGGGCCCCAGTTAGATGGACAACTATGGAACAGGGCATTCGGTATCTGAGGCAGATGGCCGTGATGCAAATAATTTATGGGGATGGCCAGCTCCCTTCGGACCCAGATGAGGTGCCCATGAGACGGCCCTTCGTAAAGAAACTCACCCAGGGTGCTCCTCAGAAATATGCTCACACATTAGGAGGGATACTCTTGACTGGACAGGATGGAAGTCCTAAAACTGTCTGTGAGTTTGCCAATGATTTAAGGGAATATGAGGACAGCGTAAATCAGAAACCCCTGATCTCAGCCATAGAAACTATGGCTAAAGACATTGTCAAAGAGATCAAGACCTCCATGTCAGAACTGAAAAAGGGGAGCGATGCCTCCTTTTCCCCTTCTCCTTCAGAATGGGTCCAGGTTTCAGCAATCAGGAACAGGCGACCTTCCCCTAGGAGATCACCCCAAGCCAATCGGGGAATGTCAAGGGGGTCTCTGTGGAGGTTCCTCTGTGACCATGGAGAGGACATGGACACCTGGCATGGCCAACCCACCTCTGCCCTCTGGAACAGGGTGCGGGAACTGCAAGGTGGGCACCACGGGGATAACTCATCTAGGAGAAGAGCTGCCCCAGTTTCCTGGAGTGGTCCCTCTCGCTCAAGAGACCCTTCCCCTAGTAACACAGGACCATGTGACAAGTGTGGACATTGCCGCCAGCATTAGAGGTGCCCTACCTCCAGCCAGGTGGAGGCCAGGGATAACAGAGTATACTGGGATGTGTACGTGAAATGGCCTGGCACTTCAGAAGCCCTGAAGTACCGAGCTCTGGTGGACACAGGGGCCCAATGCACCCTGATACCATCGGGGTACAAAGGGGCTGAGTCCATAAGCATTCAAGGAGTCACAGGAGGCACACAAGACTTGACTGTACTGCAAGCTGAGATAAGCCTGACCGGGAATGAATGGGGAAAGCACGACATAGTGACTGGTCCAGATGCACCTTGCATTCTTGGCATTGACTTTCTGTGGGAGGGATGCTTCAAGGACCCTAGGGGGCACAAGTGGGTGTTTGGGGTGGCAGCTGTGGAGACTGCAGGCAAAGAACAGCTGTCCACCATGCCCGAGCTTTCAGATGACCCCTCCGTAGTGGGCAGCCATAAGGTGCAGGACTTGAAGTTACCTATTGCCTCTCGCATAGTACATCGCAGGCAATACAGGACCAACAGAGACTCTCTGCACCCCATACACCAACTGATTTGACGACTGGAGAGCCAGAGCGTGATCAGCAAGGCTCACTCCCCCTTCAACAGCCCGATATGGCCAGTGCGGAAGGCAAATGGGGAATGGAGACTGACTGTGGTCTACCGTGGCCTGAATGAAGTGACTCCTCCAATCAGCGCTGCCGTGCCGGACATGCTGGAGCTCCAGTACGAGCTGGAATCGAAGGCGGCCAAGTGGTATGCCACAATTGACATTGCTAATGCCTTTTTCTCCATTCCCATTGCAGAAGAATGCCGGCCACAGTTTGCTTTCACCTGGAGGGGAGTACAGTATCAATGGAATCGGTTGCCTCAGGGCTGGGTCCATAGCTCAACCATCTGCCATGAGGTGATCCAGACTGCCTTGGAGAAAGGTGGAGCTCCTGAGCATCTGCAGTTCATCGATGACATCATTGTATGGGGTGAGACAGCAGAGGAAGTTTACCAGAAGGGTAAGAGGATAATTGACATCCTGCTGGAGGCTGGCTTTGCCATCAAGAGAAGCAAGGTGAAAGGGCCTGCCAGGGAGATCCAGTTCCTGGGTGTTCAATGGCAGGATGGCCGTCGCCACATCCCTCAGGAGGTGGTGAACAGGGTAGCCACTATGGTGCAGCCCACGAACAAGAAAGAGACACAGTCGTTTTTGGGGCTTGTGGGCTTCTGGAAAATGCACATTCCCGGGTACAGTCAAATTGTGAAGCCTCTCTTCCATGTAACAAGGAAGAAAAATGATTTTGTGTGGGGACCTGAGCAGCAGGTGGCGTTTGACCAGATCAAACGAGAGGTGGTCCATGCTATGGCTCTGGGACCTGTTTGAACTGGGCCAGAGATCAAGAATGTGCTGTACACTGCGGCTGGTGAGAATGGTCCTACATGGAGTTTGTGGCAGAAGGCTCCTGGTGAAACCAGGGGCAGGCCCCTAGGTTTCTGGAGTAAGGGGTACAAAGGCTCTGAGGCCAACTACACCGCGACAGAGAAGGAAATCCTAGCTGCCTATGAGGGTGTCCGGGCTGCCTCTGAGGTAATTGGGACTGAGTCACCTCTATTTCTAGCTCCGAGACTTCCAGTCCTGACCTGGATGTTCAAAGGGAGAGGCTCAACCCCACATCATGCCACAGATGCTACCTGGAGTAAGTGGATGGCCCTGATAACTCAGCGAGCTCGGATGGGGAACTTCGAACACCCTGGCATAGTGGAAGTGATCACCAACTGGCCAGAGGGTGCTGACTTTGGAATGCCAGCAGAGCAGACAGTGACCCGTGCTGAGGAGGCTCCCCCATATAACGATCTCCCTGACAACGAGAAGGGCTATGCTCTATTTACAGATGGGTCCTGCCGGCTTGTAGGAAGCAAGCGGAGATGGAAGGCAGCTGTCTGGAGCCCAACAAGGCAAGTGGCAGAAGCAAGGGATGGAGAAGGTGAATCCAGTCAGTACACAGAGGTAAAAGCTGTCCAGCTGGCCCTGGATATAGCAGAACGAGAGAACTGGCCAGTGCTGTACCTCTACACTGACTCCTGGATGGTAGCCAACGCCTTATGGGGGTGGCTGAAGGAATGGAGGAGGAACGGGTGGCAGAGAAAAGGGAAGCCTGTTTGGGCCGCTGACCTGTGGCAAGACATCGCCGCCCGCCTGGACAGGCTGCCAACCAAGGTACAGCACATCGATGCACACATCCCCAAGAGCAGAGCCACAGAGGAGCACAAGCACAACCACTAAGCAGACCTGGCTGCTAAGATCTCCCAAATAGACTTGGACTGGGAACACAAGGGTGAGCTGTTCTTAGCTCGCTGGGCCCATGACACTTCTGGCCACCAAGGGAGAGATGCCACATACCGGTGGGCTCGGGACAGAGCTGTGGACATCTCTATGGAGGCCATCTCACAGGTCATCCATGAGTGTGACATCTGTGCTGCCATCAAGCAGGCCAAGTGCATGAAGCCTCTGTGGTATGGGGGGAGATGGTCGAAATAGAAATATGGAGAGGCCTGGCAGATCGACTACATCACCCTTCCTCGGTCTCACAGTGGCAAGCAGTACGTACTGACCATGGTGGAGGCAAGTACAGGGTGGCTGGAGACCTATCCAGTTCCTCATGCCACTGCTCGCAACACCATCCTGGGCCTAGAGAGACATATCCTGTGGAGACACGGCACCCCTGGGAGGATTGAATCAGACAATGGAACCCACTTCAGGAACCATCTCATAAGGGACTGGGCAAAGGAACATGGGATTGAGTGGATTTACCACATCCCATACCATGCACCAGCTGCAGGGAAGGTCGAGCGCTACAATGGCTTGCTAAAGACCACCCTAAAAGCCATGGGGGGTGGAACCTTCAGGAACTGGGAAAAGCACCTAGCTCAAGCCACTTGGTTAGTGAACAGCAGAGGATCTGTGAACCGAGCTGGTCCTGCCCAGTCCGACCTGCTGCAAACAGTGGATGGAGATGGAGTTCCTGTGATTGCTGAGAAGAACCTGCTGGGGAAGTCAGTGTGGGTTTTTCCTGCTGCTGGTGGGGGCAAACCAACCCGAGGGGTGGTCTCGGCTGAGGGGCCTGGTCACACGTACTGGGTTATGTTAGAAACTGGGGACATTCAGTGTATCCCACAGCAGAACATGACTCTGGCTGAGAGAGGATGAACTCAGAGGAGGCAACCCTCATCAATGCAATTATGTGAATAGTTATAAGTTGTTCTAAGTTTCTCCATCCTAGTTTAATACCAGCCCAGCATCCAGGACCCAACGTACCCACTGCACACCAACCCAAAGAGCATCATCTCACCTGTACCCGTTCCTGATGTCCCTACAGCAACGGACTGTTCCCTATGTCCATACAGCAACAGACTGTTCCTGACCTTTTCCTCTCCCTTTCAAAGACAGACTGATTCCTGATTCTTCTCCACATGCCTGCCCAGTTCAAGCACCACCTACAGTGACCATCAGCAGAGAGAGAGACTGCCCTGGGAGAGAGCAAGCCGGGATAGCAAGAGACTTGCACCAAGGATTCAAATACCATGTGTCAAAATCACATGAAGGGGCTGTGGCAGGAGAGAGGAAGTGGAACAGAGGGGTGGATTGTGGTGGGTTAACACCTTTTTCTGAAAACAAAAGAAGAAAGCAGGGTGGAGGGCTTGCGGGTACTTTACACTCCCTGAAGGGCGTCTCCCCCCTGGGAAAGCTGAGTCTGTTCCACTTCCCCCTCCCTGCCCAGCAAGGGTATAAAAAAGCAGGACCTCATAGCTGTTGGATCTCCTTTTTGGCTCCTGCCTCTGCTGGATGAGAGCTACTGCAGCTGCTCTCCTGATCCTCAACCACGTGGCTGGACCTGATCCTTCTCCCTGCTGCCTCTGCGCCTCTTCAGAGACAGACTGGTTTTGTATTATTTTTTTTTTTCTATTCCCCTCCCATCCATTCTTGTTCCTTGCCCTTGTGAACCTTATTCCCTGTTATTGCTATATATATATATTTGAAGAAAAAAAAAATTATTTGCCTCTCTACTTCCAAGCTGACTCCAGATTGTTGATTAGTGGATTTGCTCCTTACCTTTTTTTTCCTCCTCTCCCTGTTTGGAGGGAGGAGGTGGGGGGGAAGTGGGGAAGAGATTCTCAGCCTTTTCCCCATTTGAGCTTTTAACTCTCAGTTAAGGCTCAAACCACTACAGCATCATAATGTATCAGGCCTCCAGTTTGGAGGGAGATGGTTAGGGCAAAAAGTGTGATGCAAGGTGTAGGTGAACACTTGGTTAACAGCTGCTCTTCAAAACCAGGTTGCATTCTGAATCTCTCAAGGCTGATAAGAAAGAGCTTTGATTTAATATGGCCATTCTTCTCCTTTGGTGCTGATTTAACTTCTCTGCTCAGAACCTGGGAATGGAGAATCAATTTCAAAAGCTGCAAATCTGAAATCTCTTGTCTGCTATTACATTCTTCATACAGTTTATTAAGGGGGTGAAATGACACTGCATTGTTGACACTGCCTAATGAATGATGAAATGACTTGTTTGTTTCTTTTCTTCCCCAACAGGGTATTTCTTCTCCTTCCCTGGTCAGTCTTCCCTCCATCTTTGAGAAGAGGAGTCATACGCTAAGTTGCTCAACAACCCCCTTGATATGAAGCAGAATTGAAATACAGTGCTGTGCTTGTAGTGACTGACAGCAGCTGGCTGCTCAGGTGACCTGCTCCTGACATTAATGGTACCTTAGTCGTTAGCACTTAGCAATGCTTAGCACAATGTTAGAAACCACTAAGATAATCACAAGGGGTTTTAGTTGTATTGACGCAGATCAGCCCATGGAAAAGACAATGGGCAATGGGTACAAGTTACTCCTGGGGAGATTCTGATTGGACTCCTGAGCAAAAACTTTTCATCAGGAGAACAGTCAGACACTGGACTCTTTCCCCAGGGGATGTAATGGATCCCCCTACACTGGACAGTTTTAAGACTCAGCTTGGCAGGGTGCTGGACCAGCTCATTTCAACTACACTTATCACCTACAAAGGTAGGACCAGATGATCCTTGAGGTCCCTTCCAAGCTGGCTTTCTGTGATTCTATGATAAGTGCTGTAACTACTGAAACTTTTCTCAAGAAAGCTAGGGCTGTGTGCTCCTGTGTTAATCTCTTTAGCATTCTGGTGGCTAATTTTGTGTCCATTCCACCTTCTCCTCCCCAGGTTAATGAGGTGGTTACCTGGGGAGCACAGGAATGGTTGGCCAATCACACCACAAAGCAAGCTGCAAATGTCACGGCACTGCACTGTATCCTTCATGGACTGTGCCTTGCTGAGCTGTCTCGGGTCTTCTCTTGATGAATTGCCACAAGGACAAGAAACACCCCAGTGTGAAACTGGCTCTTGTGACAGTGATTGTAGAACAATGTAGGACTGCGGCCTGCCGTGGTTCAGGGTTTGGAGGCTAAAGATGTGTGGTCACATCTCGCCTCTGAATGAGCAACAGGTTCCACTGTTGTGGCTTCTCAGCTGGGTAACACTGGGTATGGATGTAAATATTCTCCTAATTTTAGTCATGGACTGTTTTGGAAGTGCTGCCTGGTGCCTCATGGCCCTCCTGTGTCTTGTGTGTCAATAACCTCATGTTTAGCTCATAGCCTTCTCAGTATAAGCCTCCTTTTTAAGTGGTGTTTTGTTTAGGAGTATTAAGATGCTAATTGCTAAGAGACAGCCAGAGTGGCCTCTTTGTCCACAGGAGTTTGCAAACTGTGTAGCCACATTTGAGGGAAACTTGCTGTAACCATTGTTTTCTCCTTCCCCTGTGATGCGAAGCAGAGGTAGAGGGAGACACCTGCAGAATCAGGAGTGTGACTGAGGTGCTCCAGATTTTCTTCTGGGTACTGTCCTGCTGACTGACTCCAGAAGGGGATTAGTAACAGCAGACTACTGATTTCATCCCTAGCCATTAGTGCATGTCCTCATTTGGTCTCTACCACTGGGTGTCACGAGTGCAGCTCTTCTGCTGCCTTTAAATACTTCAGCTGTAGACCTGTTCTCCATCACTTTAAATCATCATCTTGTGTTTTTCAATGTTTTTACTATACCCCTTTGACAGAAGAGGCTTCACAAGTAGTGAAACTGAAGAATGTTTTAAGACCAACTGCTGTCTTAGCTACCTTCTCTGAGTTGCAATTAGTGTTGTAACCCACCAGGAAACATACACCTAACACCTGAAGGAGCTGACTCTGCTTGTGCTCATTGTACCTTCCAGGGCTTAGTACAGAAGTTCTGGCATTTACAAGGAAGCAAAGATTGCAACAGCAAGCAGAAGAGTTATGAGGCACTCTTAGGGCTGAGGGTATTTATACCTCTCTCTCTCTCCCCCCCCCCCCTTAAATTTGTATTTGCTTTTCATTGAGTGGTTTCAACTGACTTCAGGTGCCTGGGGCCAGTGAACTTCATTGTCAACAGATAAATCATTTCTGTGACCAAAAAAACCCTAAAAAAATAAATCTTTGCTGGAGAAAACAATCCCCCATCAGTCATTTGGAAACCAGTCTTTAAAAGAGAAATGACCTAGAAGTGGTACTCCTGGGGAGTGGGCTCAGATACGTCCTTGTGTGTGGGTCTAAAACAGACACAGCCACCAAGAGCCAGACTGTTTTTAATGTGCCCTTAACAAGTAAGAGGATGAGGAGTGAAGTACAACTTCTAGTAATGTTCCCTAAATAAGGGAGCCCGTGGTGTATGTCATCACCAAGAAAAAGGCTGGCTGAGGGGCCAGACATTCATTAGTCAGAAATTCCTTCCAAAGGCAGGTGGTGGGAGAATTTCTGTAAAGCTTGTGGTTTAGAAACTGCTGCATGGAGGAAGCATCAGAAATCCCAATCCTCCTCCCATCTCTTCCATGTTTAGCCAGCCAAATTATTCATGGATTAAAGCTGACTCTCAGAGAGACCTGAATGCAGGACTGAGTCTGCTCCATGGGCCTGGCAATCTATGCATTCCAGAAGGGTATGTTTGTAAAACAGCAACACCCCTTCCCGTGGCAGAGGCTCCTTTCATGTTTGCTTTGTTTCTGCAGCTGATTTCATCTCCTGACACCTGCTTTAGTCTGTGGCTTTCTGGAGGCTAAAGGACAGGTGCTGGCCTAGATGTTTCCAACACCTTGCAGATGGATTTGGGCTCTGGCCTCTCTCTCTTTCAGTGATGTATTGATCTGCAGCATAAGGCAGGTTTCCTGCCCTCCCTGTTATCTGCAAAGTGAAATGTCACATCTTGTCTCAGATCTGGGGCTCTCGCCAAGCTCCACAACAAGAACAGTTCATCTTCCTCGGTGTGCTTGGATCAGCTTGTTCATGTTACACAGCCAAGAGGTTTTCAATGGCAGTGCTGCTTTTTTGTTCAGATTCATAGAATGGTTTGGATTGGAAGGGACCTTGAAGATTATCTAGTTCCATCCCCCCTGCCATGGGCATGGACACCTTCCACTAGAGCAGGTTGCTCAAGACCCTGTTCAACCTGGCCTTGAATACTTCCAGGGAGGGGGCAGGTGATGTTCCTAAACATCACCTCTTCCCAGTGCACTTCATTCTTTTTTCATCATTCTAGGTAAAAAATACTTTGGTTTGCATTCAATGTTGCAGAATTGTAAGCCAGCTTGCATCAAATTCAGTGTATTTGCTTAAGAGCTTGATGATTTACCAAGCTGTGTGCTGACTGTGACTTGATGATCCGTGGGGAGCAGTCTGTCTGACTTAGTGTGTGTCTGCTCATCAAAGATGGATGATTGCCACTATGTGTCATAAAACTTCATCTGACAAAACCAACTCCCTAGCAAAATAATGCTGTCTCCAAAGGGCAATAATTCTTTGCTTTCCTGTCCCATATGTTTCAGGAGCTCAGAGCAGCTCAGATATTCTGGGAAAGATTTCTTTATACTTCTTCTGTTAACAATGAACAAAGGACCATCAAAGCTTTTGCCAGCTCACTCTTAGTTGTCAAAAGTCTTTTGTGAGAGCCTAGGAAAATGGTCTCTAACTGCATAAAATCTGTAGGATTTAGACTCCTATCTATGATCACTAATGGGAATTAAGGGGCCAAATACCTTTGGGGTCTTGGATTTTTTGAATGAAATCTTAGGTCTGGGGGATGAATTTTTCCTTTCCCTTTTTTGTTTTAAAGTCACCCTTGAGTGAGGAAAGGGAATGAACTAAATGTTGCTTTTATGGGGTGAAGTTATCTTCCTGCAAAGTAAACCCAGTGCAAAAAGGAGATGGCAGTCTTAGAAGAGACCATGGGTATCAGCTGGGGATGCCTGCCTCTGCTGAGGTGATCTCTGTTGAAAAGTTGGTGCTGCTTTGCTCATTGATGAAGGGTCTCAGGGGATCTGAGCACCTGTGCTTCCTGGAAGACCAAAGCAGTGTAAGATGTGCCTAGATGACAGACTGCTGCTGTGGGAGTGGAAGATGAGTTGTTCATCCTTAGCAGGTGGGTTTCCTGATGTGCCTTGTGGTGTGCTTCCTGGTGCTCTTCCTGGTGTGCTTTGTGGTGGGCTTCCAGATCTGCCCAGGAGAAGGCAGGGGCAAATCCTTTCCTCCCTGCAGTGTTTGTGCATCTTTAGAAAAAAACAACCCATGACTAGCTAGTAGAGGGAAAAAATCATAGGGAGCAGATGAGAGTGAAGGGCTTCAAAATCTTAACCATGGAGCAACAGTTGGGCTCCTTTCTCCTTTCTCTCTCTTTTGTCATAGCATCATGTTTCTCAGACTTGTCGTTACCACAGCCATAAGGTGCAGGATGCCACTTTGTACCTCTAGGTTGCACCAGTAGCCGAAGTGTAAGGCATGAAGCTGGACAGAAGGCACTATGAGGCTGAATTCCTCCTTACAGAGGATGGATGGATCCCTGTTCTTGGGCAATAATCAAGCCAAGGGGATTTTGTAGAGTTTGGATGCAGAATATTCTCAGAGCAGAAAATAAAGACCCTTCCTGCCAGGGTGTTCCTAGTTAAAGAAACAAGACAAATAAACCTGACCAAAACATTTATTCCAACCAGTTCAAACTAATGACAAGCAAAGTAACTTCCTAACTATATCCTAAGGGGGGGGGGGGGAACCTAAAGTGGGAAGGGGTTTTTCTTAACCTATCTACCTAATACCTATGGTTGGAATCCTCTTCATAACTCTATACCAATTTCCTAACTATATCCTACTGGCGGGGGGGGGGGGGGGGGGGGAGAACCTAAAGGGGGAAAGGGGGTTTTCATAACATTTCCCGGTCTCTCAGTTTGCTGTAAACGTTGAACCTTCTTTCTTCTGGCTTTGTTCTTGATGTTGTTGTCTTCCACTTCATGTCAGTAGCCTTCAGTGACTCCAATCTGCAGTTAGAAAGAAGTGGTGTCAGAAGCTCGTCCCTTCTCTCTAGTGAAGCTTCAAACATTTTGGCAATGAATTTCTTTCCAAACTAACTGTGACTAAAAATAAGCTGTCCTGGGTGGACAATTGCATTTCCATCTGGTTGCTCTTGTTTCCTTCACTCTCAGTCTGCCTGAATCAGGGCCACTAATACTATTTTCCTTTTGCACCTGCACTTTTCTGACTTCATTACACGTTAGATGTTACACATGAGACTTCCACCCCTGATCCAGCAAATTCCTGTTCCTTTCCCATCCTTTGCTTTCCTTTTTCACAACGGCTCCAGGCATTCATGAAGCACGTATCTGCATCACAGTCCCAGAAAGAGAACAAATTAGGAACCAGTGTCCTTCTAGTAATTCAGGAATAGCCAAGATCGATACAAGAGAGCACACCAAAACACAGCAACTTTTGAAGCCTGCATGCTCTGAGAACAAGAGCAGTTCCCAGTGGCTGTGGCATGGGCTTGGATGACTTTACAAGACATTACAAAGTCATTTACATCAAGTAACTGTTGTAGCAGCCAGCACAATACTACTCAGCAACACATCCACTTTCCAGCAACATCCTATGAATCTCCCTCCTTGCTCCTCTGGCTGACCCAAAGCCTAGCAAGTCTATGGCCCTTTTCCATGGCTTGGTTTTCAATGAAGAGATGTCAGTGGAAGAGCACAGTTCATCAGAGAGTGTTCCCCTGTCACTGCAGAAGGCAGAGATGTAGTAAGCAGAGGTGAACTGCCGGAAATCTATGTGCCTGGCTAAAAGATTATGTAATAGGTCAGGCTAATTTTACTTCATTTCATATTCACATATATTACTGCAGCTTTTGTTACATCCTTATCCTTATGTAAGTTACATCTGTTCTTTGATTCACTCATCCATGTTTGCTCTGCTTTCAGATTGATGAAACAGGCATTCCACTGAGCTCAGCAAAGGATGGGCATAATAACTTATCTAAATGCCAAAGTATGTGATGCCCTTGAGGTAAACTCCAATGTGAAGGCTTTATGAAGTGTTTCACATGTGGAAGTGTAGGGAAGTGTTTATTTGCCAGCTCCTGTCTTTCCTTTGGCTGTTCAGATGATGTTAAGAGGATCCTGTGAAACTGCCATGGAAGCCTTAGGGGCTAAGCAGAGGACAGAAGTAGAACCACATTATTGTCTGCATAGGGGCAGCAGAGCCATACTGGCACTTGCACTTACAGAGTCTCTCTATGGATGTCAAACATTTCTGGTTGATAGGCTCTAGACTATTTAGTTAATGAAATGCCTCTCACTATAACATTGTGAAGCTTTATTAATTAATTGATTCTTAGGAGATAGGAAAGTAGTCTCTTTTTTTTCTTTTACTGTTTCATTTTCTTCTCTTACAAGCTTGTAGAGAAGTAAAGGCCCTGTGGAGCAAAAGGGAAGCTTTCCTGCCCTGTTATGTATCTGAGGTACTCTAAACCCCTTTGCCTCTCTGCAGCTGCTATACAGTCCTGCAGTGGCCATGCAGAGACCTGGCTCCATGAGTTATTCAGGGTCAAGCTTTATTGCTAGTCCCAGCAGTCATGTTCATGCCAGATGTCATCACCATCACCTACAACTCTATCAATAAACCAGCTAGTCAATATGGCCAGGGCTAGCTGTTATGGTAGTGTCCCCATCTGCTTAAGACCCAGTGGCTGGACTGAGTTTTGTGGGATCAAGAAGAGTTACCAGATGAGCTCTTCTGAACCTCTCTTGCAAGTTTCCTGTTCATTGCTGCTGAGTTCTGTGCATCAGAGGTCACTGCTCAAACCACTGGGCTAAATCAGTCTCGCTAAGTAATTCACTGGTGTGAAGACTTAAGCCTTTCTAAAAGAAAGGCTCTGATGTACTTTCCTATAACATTATCTTCTGACTAACTCAGGAGGGTTTCCCATTCATAAGGGTCGTTTCAGAAAAGTCCATTCTCATTTAATGCTGCCTGTGTGATATTTAAGTACCCTTGTGGCTCAACAAGTAACACAACTTGGACAGGGTCAGTAGCTAAAAATGCTGTTCCTAAGCCCTAGTATGGTGCCTTGAATCCTCTGTGAGCCAAGCAGCCTGGCCACCAGCAAGTTCAGCTTGGGAATTAGGGACAATTACAAGCCTGTTTGTAGGAATGTCCATGTTTCTTAAGCAGACTGGGACTCAGTCCCTCTGTTACCTGCTTCATAGGTCTTGTACCCAGACATGTTTCCTCAACTTGCTAATGCCAAGCTCACATTTTATCCAGGGTACTGCAAGCAAAAGTGTCAGTAAAATCCTGCAGAAGAAGGATTTTGAGAGACTGACCTGGTACTTTTTTCCTGCCTCTGAGGTCTTCTTCAAGGATTTCTAGTACCCTGGATCTCCTTTGGGTACAACCTCTATAGAAGGGTATTTCTTAATCTCCCAAGGTAATCTAGGCTCTCCTTGGTCAGGTAATATTGAGAAAGACATCTCCTGTGCACTGATGTTCTCATTGCTCCAGCTAATTACAAGGTCATTTTTCATCTCTTTGTATTTAAAGCTTCCAGAAATAATTAGCCCCTCTGATGAACTACTTTGCTTCAAAACATACATTTGTCAGTGAATTGGATGAGCAGCACAGCACCCAAACCCATTGAAACTACACACATATTACTGCTTTGTCACTGCTGGAAATGCACAACGGCCCAGATTCATTTAAAACTAATTTGATAAGCCATCCACTGCAACACAAGGAAGTGTTTGTGTGTCAGGCCTTGTGCCTTTCTGTGGCAGAGCTCAGCCTGAATGAATTTTTTTCTGGCTGTCTCCAGAAAATACAACTCTGCCAACAGTGGCTTGCACTGCCAATTCTGACAGAGCCTTTAACCATGTGGAGAACAGGCACTGCTGTAATTCCACTGCATTCCAGTTAAAACTTGAGTGCTTTCATGCGGTGCAACAGCTGTTTTGATTGCAAAAGCCAAACTCCATTGGTGGTAGTGTAGCTGTCAGCTTTCTGGAGTTCTTCATTTACAGCTGCTTGTATAAACTCCTTTATGGTCTTTTGTTTTTTGCTTTCCAATATATGTAAATTAATTCAATAGCAAAATTACAAAGAACCACCTTGTAGCTAGGCCTGGGTGATGGTTCTTTGAGGGCTCCTACAATCAGCATTCTGTGCCGAGCGAACTGTGAAATCCTGAACTTACCCACATGGTTCTAGCACAAGGGACATGTGGTAATCCACACCACATCAGTTTTGAATCATCAGATTTAATCCTCTTTAGTACTATGTTAGAGCTCTTGAACCCAGTGTGACATTCTTAATTACAGCTGATTAAAAACCACCAAAACCCACAATGCAAACCAACAAGAAATCCAACAAAGAAACCCCAGAACTCCCTGAGTGTTTTCCTGTCTTCTCTATTTAAAAAGCCTTTGTTCCTAAGAACATGCTGACTGTGCTGAAATTAAGTGTTGGGGAAAAAAAGTAAAGTACAACAGAAATATTTGATGATGGTTTTCATTTCTTTGTTCTAATACAATAATAATAAGACTACAATTCTATTGTGAAACAAATGGGAGTGCTGTTGGGAACAGGATGCCTCAGCTCAAACGGTTGTCTGAAAGGCAAAACTATGTTCAGAATGCCAACAAATTTTGAAGCCCCAAATTGTGCAACAGAAGAGTATAGATTTCAATGCATTTCAGTAACTTTTAGTCCCAACTGTTTAATTCTGCAGAGATTCTGTCCATTTTTAAATGCTATTAGTCTTGATATCTATCAAGACTACATTGAAAGCATCTAGAGAAATTAATCCATGCAAATACACCAAAAGAAAATACTTCGTTCTACTGAATTTACAATGAAATATTAGCCACTGTTGAAACTGGGGGGAGCTTTTTGCATGTATCTGGTTATCAATGTTTGCTCTATCTGGCAGGAAATGTTTAGGTAATTGCATAAATATATCTCATTCATATCCTATGTAGTGTTTGTGTTGCAAAAGATTCTCATACGCTCTGTAGGCAGGTGTGAGAGATTTAGAGACTATCCTGGGCAATGTAAA
Source organism: Melanerpes formicivorus (assembly GCF_026170545.1). NCBI lineage: Eukaryota > Metazoa > Chordata > Aves > Piciformes > Picidae > Melanerpes > Melanerpes formicivorus. Next base: position 131,970 of record NW_027142668.1, on the reverse strand, counting down.
AGAGGTGTGAATATTTATCCTGCCCTTCCCTCATGAGCATTTGAAAGAGCTGAAATGCTCTTTTGTCTATAATTTTGTGCACTTAGGTCTTGGTTACTTTCTGTACATCCTGTACTTGGCAAACTTTATTAAGAGCCACTGATCTCACAGCTAGCTGAGGCAAGACACCTACTCAGACTTTCTCTCAGAGGAGATGCCTTCTGGAAATTTAATTCAAATAACTTGGACACATAGACTCTGAAAGCACCTTGCCCCTCAACCTCTGTGACTTCTTTCAGACATACCCATCCTAGTTACACTGACTTAGTGCAGCTGGGATTTGGGTTTTCAGTATCTCTCTGTCAAACCGAAATCATAGTATCATAGTATCATTTAGGGTTGGAAGGAACCACAAGGATCAGCTAGTTCCAACCCCCCTGCCATGGGCAGGGACACCTCACACTAGATCAGGCTGCCCAAAGCGTCATCCAGCCTGCTCTTAAACACCCCCAGGGACGGGGCCTTGACCACCGCCCCGGACAACCCATTCCAGGGTTCTACCACTCTCATGGTGAAGAACCTCCTCCTCACATCCAGCCTGAATCTCCCCACCTCCAGCTTCATTCCATTCCCCCTAGTCCTATCACTACCTGAGATCCTCAGAAGTCCTTCCCCAGCCTTCCCGTAGGCCCCCTTCAGATACTGGAAGGCCACAATTAGGTCTCCTCGGAGCCTTCTCTTCTGCAGACTGAACAGCCCCAACTCCTTCAGTCTGTCCTCATAGGAGAGGTGCTCCAGCCCTCTGATCATCCTTGTGGCCCTTCTCTGGACACGTTCCAGCACCTCCACATCCCTCTTGTAATAGGGGCTCCAGAACTGGACACAGTACTCCAGGTGGGGTCTCACCAGAGCTGAGTAGAGGGGGAGGATCACCTCCCTCGACCTGCTGGCCACACTTCTTCTGATGCAGCCCAGGATCTGATTGGCTTTGCAGGCTGCAAGTGCACACTGAGAGCTCAAAGAGGGACAATTTCAAGTCCCACCAGTGCAAGAACTCAAGCCCTTTCTATTCTCCAGCCTCCCACTGCAGCCACAACTCAGAGTGAGTGTGTGTCATTCTGGATCTGATGGAGCCATAAGACACAGGGTAAGGCCAAGGCCTTGGACCATTAGTACCATTATCCCTTCCTGGGGATGCGTTGCTACCCCTTTCCTCTCCAGTAGCTGAATGTCGGTGGTGTGAGTGCCCAGAGCTGTGATTCATTCTGGTTTGGAAGCCTTTGTCCAAACCTAACACTGCTATTGCATCCCAGCCTGCCCCACTCTTCATTAGGTCGAGCCAGATTCACCAGCAGAGAGAACCAAAACAAGATGCCCTATGCTTCACAAATCCTTTAAGAAGTCAATTGCCCAGCTGCTGTGCAGAGACTCCAGAAAGGCATTTGCATGTCTTTTACCTCTCTCATCACCAAAGCCTCAGCTGAGCTCTACTAAGAGACTTCACTTGTTGGATTGAATTTTATTCCCTAACAACTCCCCCTCTCCCTGCAATTAGCACACTACCCCCTATGATAAAGATGGAAGAGAAATATGATTATCAACCACAAATTCAGCCTTTGAGGCTGGGGATATTTGTTGTATTAGATAACCACAGGAGACTATTAATATGAACAAAGATCAACCCTAGATGCTAAAGCAAATAGTAAGTATCTATCTGTGGCTAGTGCCTGAGCTCTAACAGAGTTGGAGGCACACAGTCAGCTTCCAAATGGCACCTGCTTTCTTTTCTACCTTTGAACAGGTATGACTCAGGGGGACATTTACTCCCCAAGGAACAATATACTCTTCTACCCTTTGCTGCAAGTTGTTACCTTCTGAATTTCCTTCCACACACGTTGGGTATCAGTGTTTCCTCTGAGGGTGTCCGTGGCCTCTGCCATCAGCAACTCCAGCTGCGGTACCAAGATAAAAATGATCACTGTGGAATTCACACCCAAATAACTTCTCTAAATACACAGATTAAAACCTCATTAAAAAATCATTTGTACACTGATGATTTTATTACTCATCTTTTACACAGTGAGCACTGCCACCTCATCTTTGCTTCAGCCATGACTGTGTTATTGTGGAGAGAAAATACTTAACAATGGGGGGAAAAATCCTCTGGAAATTCTGTATTTCAGCCTATATGTTTTTAATGCAGTAAATGTTTATACTTTGGAAAGGAAGGCTTGGCTTGTAAAGGACAAAGGGTCCATATTTCATTCTTTAGCTGTCTGGGATATTCTGTGTTGTACAGGAATGCTTTTTAGTATTTTCTCCCAAGGCTAATGTATCATAATTTAAAGCAGCATGTAAAACCTCACAAGAGGACAACACTAAAGCTGAGATGCTTTGGCTGTAGCTGGAAGTATCTAGCTCATTTTGCCTGCTTTTACTATCCCTTTTCTTTGGCAAACCATCTCTTTTCCCCATAATGCAGCATAACAGAGCATAAAAACAAGGCTGCCTGTTTCTAGTGTATACTGCAAAAAGCAGCTGTAGGAAAATCCTTGCTAATCAGTCCTCAGTGTTAGAAGGAAAGCTAAAATTCAGGTCATCTGTACCATTTCCTCACTCCAGTACCCTTCCAGGTCAGGCATAGCATTGCCTCACCCTGCACCATTCCCAGACACTTGAAAATGTTTCAGTTGCTCTTAATTCACTATCAGAAAGCCAAGGGTCAGGTCCAGCATATCCTCCTGCAAGCAGCCATCAGTCTCAGTGCTTTAAGAACTAACTAGGAGAAACTTGTCTTTAATCCCTGTAGCTGTGCTCTGTAAGGTCTATTCCAAAACATTTAGCTGGTTACAGTGAACCCAGATGATAGTTTTGGAATCTCTCCCCAAATTTGTTACTTATTACAAGTAATTGGACAGTATAAGCAAAAGCATCCATAGAGAAATTGTCTCTTCTTGCTGTCCCTAGATGGGCAGCAGTCTAAGATGAGTCCCTGAAGTGACAAATGCACTCATCTGTGCAAGATGCAAAACCACTGCCTTGAGCTTCACGGAGCAGATCTGTATTTCCTTGAGTTTACCTTTGCATTTAGGTTTCTGAAGCTCAAATTCTGTGTCCCAGCACTAGATAAAGGATGCAGGAGTCTTCTTTGGAATCTCTAAATCAATCTGCTGTGGTTGGTGCCAGCCTGCTTTCTGTGCTTGTGCAGCCAGTAAACTGAATCTTATTGGCTGGATGTTAGGAAGAAGTTCTTCATAGAAAGAGTGATTTGCCATTGGAATGGGCTGCCCAGGGAGGTGGTGGAGTCACCAGCACTGGAGGTGTTTAGGAAGAGGCTGGATGGGGTGCTTGTTGCCATGGTTTAGTTGATTAGATAGTGTTGGATGATAGGTTGGACTCGATGGTCTCAAAGATCTATTCCAACCTGGTCTGGTCTGGTCTGGTCTGGTCTATTCTATTCTATTCTATTCTATTCTATTCTATTCTATTCTATTCTATTCTATTCTATTCTATTCCTAATTGATAAAAACCTTTTTTTTTTAAAGTCATGAATCAGTATTCATAAAAAACCAAACCTGCAGCTTTCTGCCTCTGACTTTAGTGCAAAAGGAGTCAAGACAGATTTGTCAGAAATTTTCCATCACAACACTTTTCTGACAGATAATCTCCATCTATGAATCCAGAACAGACACAGCCCAGAGACTAAGGGTATTAAGGGCAGAACAGGCAAAGCACAGATTCTGTGTCAAACCAGGCAGAGGAGGAACTGGTCAGGGGAAGGAGAGGATTTCTCCATTGCTTTCCTTGGAGTGATTCTGTCTGAAGATCTGGTGGCACAACACCCGCCGGAGCAGGGAGCAGGACATGAATATGTCACCCCCAAAGGGGCTGCTCCCACAGCTCATTCAGGCTGGAGGTTTCACAGCTTTGGCCAAGAAGCTCAAGAAAAAAAAAAGACCTTTCCATTTTGAAGTTTCACTGATATGGATACATGCCAGTGAAAAGTGCCCAACCTGTGCTCTGGTTTTAATTTGAATCACCCACATTTTTTCACCAGCTCTGTTGGCAGCCAAAACGTGAACGCTACAAGAGCCCAGGCTTCAAAGTCAGGCAACCACCTCCTGCAGTTGCAGGCCGCTGCTCGCCTTCCCTAAAGCAAGCTGCTGTGAAGCTTTCATTCTGCAGAGCTTAGGAGCTTTGCAGGACTGCAAACAAATGTCAAGGGACCAGCTTGAGGAAAACCAAGAGTTTTGGGTGAGCTGAAGTTGGATCACACCAATTGGACTGCATTTAAATGCAGGGACTGCCGAGGGACTTTTTTTTCTGTCTGCAATGCTTCGAATTTGCATGTACGTGAGCTTCCTCCCTCCCTGCCCCAGCTGAAAACCCAGCAGCCTGGTGGAAGAAGAGCCATACAGGACTCTCTGATTGCAGCTTATTGATAGACTGGGAAGCTATTAATGACTTTAGTCTTGCAACAGCCCTGCTAGCATCATTGCCTTTGTTTTACACAGGGAAAACAAAGGCATAGCAGGTAGATGGGTTTATTCAGAGACAGGGAGTATGTTGTAGACAGAGCCAGGAAAGAAAAGCTTTCCTCTCCTTCCCCTCCTCTCCTCAGCTTTGTCTAGATTTGGCCTGTTTGCTGCAGGTGGCTTCTGATGTTAGGTATCCTAAAGTAGCATGATCTGAATAATTGCAATCATTCTTACAGACTGACTTGGGGACGTTTGGGGGGAAAGAAGAGGTTTTAAAAATGTGCCTACAGATGAGTCATGCTGGTTCTATACAAATCATCCTTGCAGGTGATTAGCACCTCCTCTGACAAGGCACTGCAGGAGGACTTTAAAACTACTTCAGGTCTGCACATGGGAAAAATGACTTCCAGAGCAAACTGCAGCACAGTGTTCTGCCCCATCCCTTCCCTGGCTCCCTGCCTCCGAAAGCCAAAACCAGGGTGAAGAAATCAATACTTACCAGTTGGGTATCCTCCTGACTGAGGTCCTGCAGGTAGGGGATGGTGGCTACCTCAGCCATCACTTGCTCAAGCAGCTGGGCCTGTTCCTCGAGGTGCTGCATGCGGCCAAAGAGGCTGGCCTGCTGCAGCTTCTCTACTGCTCGTGAGCATGGGCAGCGCTTGTCCTGTTTGGTCACAAACGCAAGTCAGTTAGAAGAGAGTCATGGAAAACACAATCATCCCTGGAGTCCCTAATGCCTTGAGGCTTATCATCATACATCTATTTGTGCTGGTAATACTACACACAATATGGCATTCAGCACCTGTAAGATAAATCTGCTGACAATTTTTAGAGGGGGAAAACAAAAATACTTTCTCGCCACAATCTCTCTAGTGGCACCAGAAAAATAAATACATAGTCATAATAGATGTGAAGGGGAGACAGGAGAGAACAAACAGGAATGCAATTGTTTCAGTTGGAAATGGCTTTTCCATAATCCCCTCTGTTCAATATTACCTGACTTTTATGGATTGCTTTGAAAGTTTCAGCCAAGAGGCTGAGGAGACAGTGCAGTGTGTCAGCTCATGGTTTGTTTGCAGACTAGGCAAATCCATAGTTTTCCAATACATAACCTCAGGGGACTAAAATCTGCAGAGGTGGTCTCTGATCCTCCAGGCAGCTAGGCACATGGAATCAACCAGGTCAGAAAAGGCCTCAGAGATCATCAAGTCCAACCTATTACCTAATACCTAACGCCTCATGACAGCTAAACCATGGCTTGAAGTGCCACATCCAATCCTATTTGAACACCTCCAGGGATGGTGACTCCACCACCTCCATGGGCAGCACATTCCAATGGCCAATTACTCTTTCTGTCAAGAACTTTCTCCTCACCTCGAGCTTAAACTTCCCCTGGCACAGCTTGAGACTGTGTCCTCTTATTCTGGTGCTGGTTGCCTGGGAGAAGAGACCAACCCCCTTCTGGCTACAACCTCCCTTCAGGTAGTTGTAGAGAGCAAGAAGGTCTCCCCTGAGCCTCCTCTTCTCCAGGCTAAACAACCCCAGCTCCCTCAGCCTCTCCTCACAGGGCTTGTGTTCAAGGCCTCTTCCCAGCCTCGTTGCCCTTCTCTGGACACGTTCAAGTGTCTCAGTGTCCTTCTTAAATTGAGGAGGCCAGAACTGGACACAGGACTCAAGGTGTGGCCTAACCCGTGCTGAGTACAGGGGCAGATTGACTTCCCTGCTCCTGCTGGCCACACTATTTCTGATGCAGGCCAGGATGCCACTGGCACTTGATTGTGCAGAAATTTGTACTAGGCAAGGATCAAGTGTTACCAAAATGACTATCAACATAGCTCTTGTATCAAGTCTAAGGATTCAATAACAATGCTGTTCCTCTTATATCTCTCTATATATAATAGAAGAAAACTAAACTCTAGAGAAACTACAAATACTCATGGTACAGTTAATGAATATAATATCTATTAGAATTGTAAAATAGTGTGAAAGGAAAGACCATGCACTAGAGACTGATGGCAGAAATGAAGCTAGAATCTGGGAGTTCCAGACATGAAAATAACCAGAAAAGAAAGAGCTGAACTGGTGTTTCCATCAGCTAAAGGAGAGAATCAGGCACTGCACAGGAAAAAGACCTCTGGTCAGCAGTTCTCTGGAGTATTGCTGATAGCTCCAGTCAGCTGTGTTTGGAGAGGTTAATTTAAACCCAAGCACCATGGAGCAGAGAAGCCAGCACGGTAGGAGATACCTCTTTGGAGAGAAGCGTTGTTTGATTTGTCTATTAATGAAAATGCCAAGAGCATATTATTCCTCTCAATAAACATAATGCAGGGCTCAAGTCCAAAGAGAGCAAGCAACTGAAAAGGGAAAAAGAGATAAAAGACAATGCTAACAGAAGGGTCATTGTGTATAGATAGGTAGGAATAAGAGTAGGCTGGCAATTAAGCTTCTGACAATTCAGGCTGAAGGTCTACAGTGTGTTTCACCAAACTGAGAACAGGCAGAAAGCCCAACTAGTTCTTAGATGGATTTTACTCCATTTATGATTAGGATATTGGGTGACACAAAGGTGGATAATAACATGTTACTTGACTTGAGGAGCCAGGAGAGGCCTGCCAAGCCTCCCTTCTCATGAATTACTGTTGAGCCACCTCTAAGAAGGGAGACTGGGACAACCTTCTTACAAACTAGTTTTATCACTTGAAGAGTCCTTTTCTGAGGAACTGACTTAGTATTAGTAGGAGACATCAGCAGGAAAAAAGGATTTCTGTGATCTCTGACACGTGAAATTGTATGTGTGACACAGTCTAGTTAGCATGGCACTAAAGCAAGGAACAAAATGGAGCCCCATCTCCACCTGATCATCAGTGTTTGAAAGCCAGAGAGCTGTGTCCCCAGGTAGAGCTGTGTGCATTAAAAGAAGAAGCAATCAGTTACTGAAAGAGAAAGAGAGCTCTGATCAACATGAAATAGGCTCACAACATTTTAGATGCAGCAAAAGGTTTTTCTTCGCTATTCTTGAAATCAGCCCCAAACCTTTCAGTGCAAGCACTAAGAAATGAGTATATTGAGTTATCAGCTAAGAAAGCAGGGAAAAATCCTCTCTCATCACCCTGTGTCTGTTGGGGGCTTCTCCAACCATGAAGAAAGTAAAGGCAAAAAGAAAACAATTGTTTCTCTGCTTGACTGTCCAGAAAAATATGAGGGCATGCTACGTAGCTATGGGAAACAAATTGGGCATCTGTGCCAACGTGCACTCTGTGGACAGAGCAATGCTAGTTAAGTTTATAGTAGGGTGGAAGTCAATAAATCAATAACCCACAGCAGACTTTTTTGGAAGGGATTAGAGGAGGCTGAACATTGTCGGAGGTGGCGTTTCAGTGACAATGGAAAATGCAGAAAGAGAAAGTAAAGAACTGCTGCTGGCAGGAGAAAAAATTCTGCAGGGAGCTGAACCACATGGTGAGAATTACATGAACTACAGCAGAATTCAAGAGGCTACTAAGCTGCAGTCAACAAACCAAACCATAATAAAGGGGCCAAGCAATCACATGAAGATGAAACAAACTCATGTAGGCAGAGTGAAGGTTAAGTAAAGAGCAAATTTAAATGGAGACTTCATTGTCAATGAGTTGGTAGCAAAGGAATCAACAAATTCAGGATATGGAGGCATAGCTGCATCCTGGTTAGATATGTAGTAACATATTAACCATAGAATCACAGAATGGTTTGGGCTGGAAGAGACCCTAAAGATCATCTAGTTCCAACCCTATGCCATGAGCACAGATAGCTCCTACTAGACTAGGTTGCTCAAGGCCCCTTCAACCTGGCTTTGACCCAGGTTGGAGCCTCCACAACTACTCCAGACAACCTGTTCCAGTGCCTCGCCACTCTGCGCAGCTTTGCACCAGTCCAGGCAGATGATGTCAATTGCTCTTCCCTTATCTGTCAACACTGCTACTCCACCCTAGAAGAGCACCAAATTTGTCAGTCATCGTTTGCCCAGGGTGGAGCCACCTTGGTTAACACAAATCACCTCCTCATTTTTCATATGACTAGCAGAGTATCCAGAAGGATTTGCTCCATGACCTGGCCAGGCACAGAGGTGAGACTGACTGGCCTGTGGCTCCCTGCCTGGTCTTTTCTTTTAACCTTTTTGAAAATGGGGGTTCTGTTTTTCCCTTTTTCAGTCCCTGGGTACTTCACTGACTTTTCAAATACGATGGAAAGTGGCTTAGCAACTTCATCTGCCAGTTCCCTCAGGAACTGCATAGAGATCTTGTCAGGTCTTACACACCTTCAGATTCTTAGGGTGGTCTCAAACCTGATCTTCACTTACAGTGGGTGGTTTTGAATTTCCTCACTTCCTGCTTTTACCTTTTGTAACTGTGGTTAGAGCCTTTTTTGGTGCAAACTACAGCAAGAGTTGTTGAGTACCTCAGCATTCTCCTTACCCCTGGGGAACAGGTCCCCTCTTTCCTTCTGGAGTGGGCTCACATCTTCCCTAGTCTTTCTTTTATCATCGACATGCTTTTCTTGTTGCCATTGATGTTCATACCCAGATTTAAATCAAGCTGGGCTTTAGCTTTCTTGACCTGATCTCTGTCTACTTGTCTACTCTGGCTCTTCTGATTGCCTCTTAAGACAATAAATGACTACATTTTGATACTGTCACTTTCTGGACAGGCTTCACTCCTGTGGTCTGGTATTGCAAAGAGAATTTTTGTTAAAAAGTGAGTAATTGGGTGTTCTCTTGAGGCCTAGATACATACTGGGGAGTCTCACCTGAAGTGGAGGTCCTCCTAAGAAAGAGCTTTCACCAGAAAACTATTTGCAACATGAATTCTCTTTAAACTAGAAAATAAAGGGAATGCTTATCCTCAGGCATCTTTGAAGACCTTCCTTCTAGGAGAGAAATAAGGTCCTGATGTCCAAGGTTCAGCCCTGTGACCTTGTCGCTCCTCTGACCTTGGGATGAAAAAGCAGCTACAAAAAGCAGGTCAGCCTGTTGTGGATGAAGCTCACCTGCTACTGCTAAATACCTAGCACTAACAATCAGAGCAAAGATAGGATGGGCTTTCACTGCAAAAAGGAGCTGGAGAGCATGTGAGAGGAGTGAATCATGTGTCCTTTCCTCAAGAATTTTGGGGTGATACCCCCACTTTTTGCTTTGCTCTGTACTCAAGAAAGCAGTTATCCCTTATGCCACTTCTATTTATAAATGAAGTTTAACTGATGAGTACTTCTTACAGTTTAAGCTTTACCCAGAGTAAAGATTTAGATTTCCTCCCCTTCCCCCTTTCTCCTGGTAGGGTAAAAGCAGGAGAAAGGTGAAGTAAAAATCACAAAAGAAATGGTCTGGAATTGGCTTGGAAGTAAAAAGGGAAGTTTAAACAAAATATATTTAGCATTTGAGTGAGAGGGAAAGTTACAAGGGTGTAAGGAAAAGGGTAGATACAAAAATAAATCAACCCAGGCTCAGCTGGCACTGGATTCCCTGGATGCAAATGGGTTGTTTGGATGCAGTCCTTAGAAGTGGTCTGGAAGCAACATGGGGATAGCCCTCACCACGGGGTGGCTGCAGGAAGGCAGCAAAGATAGCCTGTCCAGCAGGCAACGTGCAGGAAAAACAGGGGGAAGTAAGGCAATGGCCCCCTTTAAATAGGCTTGCTGGACACGAAGGAGGAGTGGAATAGACCTTTGACTCAGGGGACCCCTCCTCCTGGGAGGGGGAAAACTAAAGCTCTCTCTCTCTCTGCCCACCTGGCTCAGGTTCTTCTGTCTGCCTGGGGCCTGGGATTTTTGTCAACCCCCTCCAGGGATGGCTGTAACCTGGCATAGTACTAAAGAAAAAGTAAAGCAAAGTGGCTGGTCAGCCTGAATTCAAAGCAGAGTCTGCCATACCCAATGTGTGTGGTAAGTTTAACTCTCAGCTTTAAGAGCACCACTTTGCATGTCTGGAATGCCCCCAGTAGTTCTGCTTTTCTGTTGTCGAGGCTTTACGACTATTGTTTAGCTCTCAATCTGAATGAAGTTCTGCCTTGCAAGCAGCACTGTGATGTATTGCAATAACAAGCAGAAAAAAATCCATCATAATGTTTCTTTAATGCCCTTGGTGTCCTTCAGAAAGCCTGTGTGCTGAAATCTGTGTGCAGTAAACACTTTGCCTCTACTTAAAAAACAGACAGCAAACCACTGAGGTCTGTAAATGTGCACATCATGCTGTGAATCATATGGTGGGGGTTGTTCACCTTTACCATCTGAGCAGTCTAATACAGCCTCCTGGCCACTGTTTCTCCTGTTATGTAGCATCATGTGCCCTTGATATGGGACTGCAGCAGGAGAACAGCAAGCTTGGTGTGTACAAAGCAGTAGAAATGACCCCAGTGAAATGTCTTGATAGAATAATCACTTATTAGTGTGGGTAAGCTTCACTGGAATATGAGTAGCTGAAGGTTTGCCTGAGATTATATAGATGTATAATATTTATGTATATAGATAAGGCAAATAATCTTTGTGTCATGTATATCTGTATTTCTGGTTAGTGTTTCTGGGTAGATGAGGTCTGTGGCATTTCCCCACCCGCAGCAGATGATACTGTGCAGGGACCAGACTGTGACATTCTCCCTCAAATGCTTCCTGTGTCCCAATACACAAGTGTCCCCTTGATTCAAATGGGACTGGCTGTTCTTCACAAAGAAGGGGGTGGGGGGCAACAGAAAATGCTTTTTTAAGCTGCTTTTTTAATCTTTCACTTCACATCTTACCAAGGGGTGGGGGGCAACAGAAAATGCTTTTTTCATCTGCCTTTTTAATCTTTAGCTTCACATCTTACCCACAGTGGTATAAATCATATTATGAACACTAGGCTGTGTAGCTGCAAACCTGAGGTGGCAGAATTGACTACTACCAAGAGTTGCTATGGCTTAACAAACTCTGCTTTAGCACTGAGATTTTTTGGTGTTGGTTTGTAAAGGAAAAAAAATCTGCTTAGAAGAAGCACTTTTGATTGTGTGTTTGCATCTGCAAATGAAGAAAAGGGCAGAAAGGAATGTTTGTCCTGTTAAATCCCAAACATAGTCTATTATCATCTTCAAGCTGTAAAGCTAGAGTTTGTGTCTGAGGTTTGTCTCAGCAGAAGTTTTTCATTCAGTGTGTGTCTGAGGGCAATATGGTGGAATATTTCTAGCCTGAGGAAAATCTGGGAATACTTTCAAGGAAGCACAAGTGGCCAAATCTCTGTTAGGTCCATAAAGAGCTTTTAATCACCAGTAGCAGTGCAGTTCTGGCTCTGTGCCTATCTGTATTATCAGGTAGAATTGGCTTTGTCATTTGCTCTTTGGGTCAGAGGTTCTGTCTTGCCCAGATCATTCGATGCTATGAAAACTGTCAGGAAAGTGAAAATGTTTCCCCACATAATGGATGTGGAATTAGCAGCTGTTTGATCTAACCCAGTGATCATTTCTTCTGTCTTGGGGCTTTCCTCCTCTTCATTAAAGCTTCCATACTGACCCTCTGGTGACTGCTTTTTCATCTACAGGACTGTGGTTAAGACCTGTTTACCCATTCTTGCTGCTGCCGGAGGTGGCACTGGGGTAAACCTTGCCTGAAGCATGAGTCGAGTTTGCTGCTGTCTTCAGGGGTGCTGGGATTTCACCCTGTATCTTTGAGAGCTCTCTTCTGTTTCAGCAAGAATATTTCAATGTATGAGGTGAGGTCTAGAGCTGGTAGCAAATATGACTGTGTAGGAGCAGTGCAAATCCATACAACTAGTGGGGACTGGCTTGAGTGGTCCTAGCACACTACTCTGCTCTCATCTCTTCTATGGTGAGTTTGTTTGCTCTTCTCTCTTTGGGGATGACAGATACACTATGTATCAGATTGAATCCTGTGGTCCTATCCCTCTATATCCATTTACACAACAAGGTAGTTATGGGGAATCCAAAAGATACCTGATCTCAAAGTTTTTTCTCTTCTTGATCCTCTCTGTTACATCCAAAGAGAGTAAGGTCCAAATTTTGTTGTTGTTTGGTTTTGTTTTGTTTTTTCCAGAAATGAGTTTTGCCAGAGCTTTTAGAAAGACCAGGGTTTTATTCTGTACCCAACCCATGGTCAGGTCATACTTCTAGCCTCTTAAATGTTCAAAGTGCACACAGCAATACCAGATACTTCACCTTCCCAAAGATGCCACTGCTATTAGCCTGAACGTCAAGAATGGGCTTTTGGTCATCCAAAGCCAACAGCACATGTTTTAAGGAAAGAGCTGGAAAGAAGGAGCTGCTGTTCCCTCGGGGTTGTCTGCCCTCAGCCAGCTTCACCTGCCTCATTTTGATACAGATGCTTGATGAGAGTCCATTGTAGTGACACTCTAAGCACCTTTACCTCCCGCTAAGGATGTGAGTTCAAGCACTTCCTGTTGTTTCAGCAGCTGCTCTCTGAGAGGAAAGGAGACAGAGCTTCCCCAAATATCTAGCTAATGTTTCTCCCTTGCTAGGGGTTGCTAAGTAGCAGTTTTTGTCAACCTCCTGTCTGCTATCAAAACCTAAGAATATAAATCCTGTGATTTGCTAAGACACCTCTGAGGAGGAAATGGCTGATGCCTTCAACACACAGAAAACCAAAGAGCTGTTATTGCTAGGGAAAGAATGTTAGCATTAGCATTTACAATCTGGGGAGGAGAGGCTTCTTCCACTTATTTTCAAGAGAATCATTCAAGAATTGCATTCAAACAGTCTAGTCTACATGCAAATTTGAGCTTTGACCTTTTGTGCTAATCAAAAGCCACGGTGCTAAAAAGCTGTGTACATTATTGCAGGAAGTATGGAGCAGAATTAACTAATAGACCTTCAATATGGCTGTAACAGATTTGAAGGTTATGTCACATACTTCACTACACAGGGATCAGAATCTAAATAACTAGAAATGCTTCAAACAGCAATTATTAACTCTTGAAGGAGATTCTGGTGGTGTGTGTAGTGTACTTCAGGTATTGTATCTAGTGAGTAGCTTTGGTGGTTACGTGAAGTAGGGATTTAATATCAGAGGCCATAAAGACTTGAGAAAATTGCTTGCAAAGTGATCTCAAACACACTGGGTACACGGTTAAATAATTAGAACTGCTTTAAAAAGTATCTAAAATCCATTAGAACTCTACCTAATGAATTCACTGAGCACTTCTGGACAGAGAAGGAACACGTGCAGAATGAATTACCCACCCAAAAGTACACATCGCTCACACACGCACTGGCTTCTGCCACCACACACACTGCACCCCAGACACTGAGGTTTATACTCACAATTAACTTGGTGCTTCTTATGAAATCCATTGCTGACATGATCTTTTTCCCAACGATTTTCCAGTATCTCTCTGCCTCTTGGCCCTTGAGAGTATTGAAAAGTGCTTTCTGGTCTAGGAAATGAAATCACAGAATCACATCATTAACTAGGTTGGAAAAGACCTTTGAGATCATCAAGTCCAATCTGTTACCTAACACCATCTACTCAGCTAAGCCATGGCATCAAGTGTCTCATCCAGTCTTTTTTAAAACCACTTCCAGGGATGGTGACTCCACCACCTCCCTGGGCAGCTCGTAATGTCAGGCATTAGTGCCAGCTATTATTTCCTACACTTGAAAGAGCTTTTCAGAAAGTTTCTTCAGGATGGCAAGAATCACAAGCCCATAAACTGTGTTCATTCAGATATGTTTGCCATGATGGATCTAGCAAGGTGATGGGTAAACTGGAGGGGGAGAGAGGATGGTGGGGAGAGCTGTCTGGACAGTCAAGGCTGCTGGCACAGAGACATGGGACACGAGGACCCCCCTAGCCCCCTCATTTAGCAAGGCTCATGGAGGACACCTCTGAGCTATGCCAGCTCTTAAGCAAGTTGGAGTACCTGAGAGCAGTGACAGTCTTCTGCGTGTCCACTTTTCCACGCTTCTGCCAATGCCTTTGCTTTTGAAACCCAGTGTCAGTAAGTGCAGCCCAGGAGGTTCAGATGGCCACTTAGCTGACTGTGGCAAGATGTGAAATGCCTCAGGATCTGGAAGAGGGAAATGACAATAATTTCCACTGTTCTATTTCTTTTCAGTTGTAAGAGAAGTTACTTAATTTGAAGGGAAAAAGGAACTCTAAGGAGGAGTGAGATGTAATCCAGAAAGCTTGCCACAACAAAGATGCCTAAACCAACCCATCCAGCTAGAACTGGGGTTTGAAATTCCAGACTTTGCAACCTTTTAGATCAATGCCTTAAATTTCACAGATCCATAACAAAAAATGAGTTTCTTCTCTTTATGAATTTTTCAGTGCTGATCATCCAAAGCATTAAAACCACTTCAGGAATACAACATTCTGGTCTTTTAACTGCTGGTTCATTGTCCCCTGAATTTGTGAAGTTTGACTTCCTACAGATTTGTGCTTTTACCATCACCACCACAGCCCCCTAGGCTTCCTGTGTGTCTTTTCTGACCCACTCAGCTGGCATCTGACAGCCTGTGCTGTGCCTTGTCCAGAGTCTGTGACTGCTGTTGCCAAAAACCCTGTGGATCAGCTGAGTCGGACTGCCCTGACCTCAGTGAGGACAGATGCTCAGAACAATTGTCTACTTCACCTTTGCTTAGGGAACCAGACCAGTCCTTTCCTCCCTCCCACACAAAAAAAGTAAACCTAGATTGAATGTCAGTGTCACTTCTCACAAAGGAGTGCTCTGTTTTCAGTGTGCTCTGCTTTTAAGATGCCAGGCAGTGACAAATGGAGAACCCTGCTCAGAGCTCTCTGGACTTACCCCTATACAAATCAAAGAGAGTGGACCTGATATTTCCCTTGCAGCATATTCTGCCTCTGATGGATTCTCAACTTTGCAACAAACTGCATTGTACACTTGGATTTAAATGTGTATCTGCTCCTTTTCCTCGGCAATAAGGGAAGCTCTGAAATGGATTCAGTCCTTACACTCTAGCAGAGCTTGGGCTAGAATTGGGCAGATGATTGTTACAGAACAGGAAGGTTATTTCAAACCACCTGGTTGTGAGATGCCTGGTGTCTCACAGCCACTGCTAAAATGGGGCTTATCTTACATTTTTAATTTCACCTAGGTGAGATGCAGACCTGCAGGTTGAAAGTTCAGCGGTACCCCACCAACCACGTGCTAAACTCCTGACGTGGGATTGCTTGTTCAGGGGCAGTGTGATTTGAAGGTCATATCTGAATAGATCAGTAACCCCTACTGCTTCGGTTGACTTCACCTAACACTGACAACAGTTATCTCAGCATCAAGTCTAAGAAAAAGAGCCACATCTGCTCTGAGAGTTTCCAGGACAGAAAGGAGGTCATCTGGAAGCAGTCCCAACTGCATAAAGCTCTTCACAGCACTGTACTCTCAACCCCCTGATAGACAGAGTGTCTTTTCTTGGCTTTCTATCCCATTTCATTCCTAGAAAATTCAGTGATCCCTCAACCTGCTCTATTTAGTCTGTTTTGTAATTGAGTAATGGAATATAGGACTGGGCTGTTTTATCTCTCACTCCTTCTCCCCCTTCTTCCTTTCCCTTATTGGGAGGAGTAAGAAAGTGACTGGCGATGCTTTCAGAGTCACTCAGTAATTTATGGAGACAAACTGGGTTTCAGTGCACACCATGCCCCTTTTGCTGCTTATGTGCTCCTGAAAGTCTCACCCTTGTAAATTCAGAGTTGTATGTGAAATATGGATTTATCTTTCTAAAAATCAGGTTTGGGGAGCTTTATTTCATGCTCCTTTTAATGCCAATACTTTTGTCCCAGGAAATTCTCCACAGTCACCTAAGCAAGTAAATGGGAGAGTGGGATTTTACAACCTCTGTGTCAAACAAGTCCCCATTTTCCCTCTTCAAACAACCCCAAAGCTGCTGCCAGAAACTAAATACATGGGTGATCTGCAACTTGAAAATCATGACAGTTTCCTACAGCAAAATGAACCAAACAAGTTCACTTGTGTTAAGTATTTGTTTATAATGCTTGCTTCCCTAATGCCTATTTGTGGTTTTCAAACAGTTTTTCTTCTCCTTCCCAAGGATGCAATGTGTGTACTTTTGGAAGTCTTATGTATCTGTAGAATGAGCTCAGTAGAGGGGCAACAACTAAGCCACCATCTCTGACCTGAGTATGTAACTCTTGGCAAGAAGTGGGTGGCACCTCAACCCTTTAGACCACCCTGCTGGCAGGGTGAGATGCACATCTAGTTTATGTGATGAAGACAGAGGCTTGCCAGACTTTGACCTGAGAAATGCATTTTTCCCTTTATGTTTCTCAATCACCAACTCAAAGCCAGGTGTTTCCAGGGTCAACTATGTTCCAAGTTAACGGTAGTAAGGAATGCCTTTTATCCCCCTGCCTCTCTTTTGCCAAAATACCATTTCCATTTCTCTTGAAACATGGCTGTAGGCACCAGAATTTCAGTGTCTGCTCCAGGAGATGCTGTTTGAGTTCATGCTACCAGATGACAACAGGCTCTGCAACACCCTTGTTTGCGCTGGATCCTA
This sequence comes from Melanerpes formicivorus, assembly GCF_026170545.1. NCBI lineage: Eukaryota > Metazoa > Chordata > Aves > Piciformes > Picidae > Melanerpes > Melanerpes formicivorus. The sequence goes on along the minus strand of NW_027142668.1, from coordinate 115,001 downwards.
GGATCCTACTTGTCTTTAATGGGCTAAAGGGAACCTGGCTATCTATTTCCATCCTTGCAGCTGAGATGCTCTCAAAGCTGGTGCTCAGTCCCTTATGTTTGTAGAGAAGAGGATATTTTTGTGAAGTAAGGCTGTGATGCAGGGATGACCATTGGTAACTGACGGAAGTCTACAGAGATTGGCATCAACTTGGATCTCACTGTCACCACAATACGATGCCAATCTACCTTTGAACAAAAGATTAGTTGCAACAATGAAATCCCACAATGGGAACATGAGGCTCCCTGGATCAAAAATCATCTTTATAGTGTGAAGTCTGTACTTCTCCTAAGGACTGAATTGATTACCTAAACCATGTACGCTTAGAGAGCAAATCCCAGAAGGGAACTACCCGTCCTCCAGAAGGTTAGAAATGCCTGGATTTCAAGCTCCAGACTCTCTCCAACTCTTTGGAAGTCAGCCACAGACACACAGGGCATACAGAATAGAAGAGAATTAACCAGGTTGGAAAAGACCTTTGAGATCATCGAGTCCAACCTCTCATCCAACACTATCTAATCAACTAAACCATGGCAACAAGCACCCCATCCAGTCTCTTCCTAAACACCTCCAGAGATGGTGACTCCACCACTGCCCTGGGCAGCCCATTCCAATGGCCAATCACCCTTTCTGTGAGGAACTTCTTCCTAACATCCAGCCTAAACCTCCCCAGTGCTTCTGAACAGGTGAACCTGTTACCTGTATACTGGTGCTGCAAGTACTCAGGGTTCCTTTTAGCAAAGGCGCGCTGGATCTTGTTTATGTCTTGATGCTTTTCTTCTGTCTCCAGTGGTGTGTACATAACGGTAAAGGACGTCTCTGCAGTGATGGCTTCTTCAAGCATAGCCTAAGAATAAGGCAAAGGGATCATACATTTCATGTCACTTGCTGGCCAGGGTGTTTTTAAGAAAAGAATACTTACTTTCACAGATGATATTTTCCCTTTAATAATTGCACAGTCATGTAGAGATAACATATTTTGGTCTTGAATATTAATTAGAGGGGAATTTAAATTATTTCCAGAAAGCACTGCCTATCTATACTCAGAAAATTCATTTAATGGAGAAAGCACATTTGTAAACAGTCTTCAGTGCAGCAAGCCTATGTCTTCAATAAGGAGCAAAGTATTAGATACATTATCTTTTAGATGAAAAGGAAAAAGTGATTCCACGTTCTCTGAAGGTCACATCTTTCATAGGAGGGTTTTATTCAGTCCTTGGGAGCTTGTTAAACAATGCTAAGCATTCCTATTACCCCTTGGGTTGGCATGAATCAGACACTATGCCTATACGGAATATTAGTCTTAAAATATTGCATTTAAACCCTATTTGCATTAAGAGTAAAATTCACTCCTGTGCAGAGGGCAACACGAAGCTTATGAACCTTCTCATCCCTTAAACATGACTCAAATGATGCATTGCGCTGCTTTGATGTGGAGAGGTGGAGTTCACACTCAGTGGACCCCAATGAACCGGTGCTGGAACTGCCAGGATGAGCTACCAGCCTGGAAACAGTCTTGCTAGGTACTCTTATCAGTCAGAGTAAGTGAGGTGGAGCTCATTTTCTCCTGTGTTGGGCTCTGGGTAAGACTATGTTCAGCACTGCTTTAGCTACAGCTGTTGCTAACAAAGCCTTGTCTCCTTAACAAGGGCTGTCCTTTTGGGGGAACTCTAAGGCTTCATTGCTGTATGTTGGCAAATGTGTAGACGTGGTTAATAGTGGCAATGCCAACACAAAGTTACCAGAGATGGTCAGAAAAGCATAGGAGGAAAAGATACTAGTTTTTACCAGGGTGTATCAACCTTCCAGATGGCCTTATACACTGAAGTGATTCACAGAAGGTATCATTATGGGACTAGCTTTGTGTTTTATTGACAAGTCCTCACTTTGGTTCTCCAGTCTAGCCTCCACTTATGCAAAATTATCCAAGACACACTGTGCCTCTGTGGGTTGCTTGTTGAGCTGACATCTGCTCCCACCAACTTGGAGTGGAGGGTTGAGTGTGCCAATTTGTTATGTATCTGTGTCCTTCTCTTTAATGGCTTTAGACAACAGGTCCTCTGACAGGGTCCTACAGCAGTTGATTTCCATCCTGATTATTGGTATGGGGTGTGCAGAAATAGCATCGAAACACTGTAATTGTTTTGAGCAGATACTGGGATAGACTGCCATGCATGCACCCTGAGTGCTCTCACACTGAATGCTCTGCCTGGATGTCAAGGGTGTCACTGGGGGTTTGCTTAGGTAACAGATTATCTGTTCAGCCCATTCTCCTGCATCTACTGGAACGGGAGCAGTCTGGAGTGACCAGCATTTAGCCCTGAAAAATTAACAAGCTTCAAATGTATGCAATAGTATCCTGACCACCTGGGGCAGTGATAACATTTCCCACTGGTGAGAAGGAGTTCCAGCTTTCCATGGGCACAGCCATGCTATCCATGGTTAGTGCCACAGGCCTGGAGGTATCAGACCTGAAAGGAGCAAGTGTGTCCTCCTGCCAAGAGCTCAGGGGCCCATGAATGGATGTGTTCTTGTTCCTCCCTGTGGGAATTCTTACCAGTCTGCACTGCTTTATAGGAGAGTGATTTTTGGATTTCATATTTCCATGGACATTAATGATTTAGTTGTTCAGGGCCCTTAGAGGATGAGTAGTAGCAACACAAGGGTACCAGTCTAGCTTTCCAAGTGGAGTGAGACAGTGAGACCAAAACAGGAGTGGCTGCACCAGCTCATGACAACCTGCAAAGTTCACTTTTTGGCTTTATCATCTTCAAGAACAGTTCAAAGTCACCCCTATAGTATCTCTGCACTGCCATGATGTACCCATGACCACTCTGCACAGCATGCAAATAGTGACTAGCTCAGAGGGCAATAACAGCAAAATGTCAGCCAACAGGGAAAATAATAGATCTGTAGTTTCTGGTCAATACTGCTACTGAAGGTACTGTTATTATTATTACCCAAGAGCATTTCCCTCCCCCCAAGCTACTGACCCGGAACACAGATGCTATTTGTTTTATTATCCTCATGGATTTTTATGGGGGAAAGTCTTTAAGGATATAAAACTTCAGCCCATAAAAACTTTGGAGGAGAAAACTTTATAGGATTTAAATCTCTAGGAATTTTTCTGCTTAAGCCTTTATGCACTGAAGTCCACATCTGTGGATGAATATATGGCAACGTGTCCAGGAAAGAGAGGTGCCTGCAGAGCATGTGTCATGCTACCCAAGATGCAGTCACACAATGGAGAGGATTGCAAGGGCTCCAATGGACTTGCAAGAGAGCTCTTGCAGAGAGGCCATGACCACTGCTTTTTCCTTTTTTAGCCCATTTGCAAGTGTTATGCTGTCTTTCTATCTGAAAGGTCCTCTCTGCAATGTCCTCTGAGATACATCAGAGGGAGTGTTGCTGTTCTGGCCTTGCAGCTGAAGAATGTCTGGCTCTTTCATGAGTATGGCGGTAGATGCTAAACTGGTTAAGATGATAAAGAAAAAAGTATTCATTCAGTATATTCAGTAGCCCAAATACAGTTCTGGTTCATTCCTGCCTTAGCCCAACCACAGCTTGTGATTTAGAATCTACAAGGATGCACCATGATGAATCTTGTCCTTCGTGCCACTTTTCCAGCCCTCTTACATAGCAGGACAGTCTGAACCCCTGGGGGAGAGGGCAGCTATGACAGCTCCTCCTTGAAAGGGTTATTCTTTGAAGCTTCATGTCTATGACATCAAGAAGGGAAGTCAATGGATACCAGTGTTAAGGGACAGAAAAACAAAAGGCATTTCATTCAAAGAAATGACCCCTGCACAACACCTGTTTGTGAACTCAAGAGTTTAAATGAGTCTGACCCAGTGGGTAAAAAAATCAAACTGCTCTGTACAGACAAAAATCCTCTGCTGGAAAGCATCTAAGAAAGTTCACAGGCACTGCAAACACTAGCCCAGTGGGTAATTCTCTGAATGAGGTGCTATCAATTTTTTACCTGCCAATAGTATCTGATGTAGTTGCTTGTACGCTTCCTGGTGCCTCCCATCAGCCAGTACATGTAGTCGGCAATCATGGCGCTCCTGGTGACAAAAGCAGAATAAATGAGTGTGTGGGGAGAGAAGAATGGATACAGCAAAATGCAAAGCAGGTAATAGTAAAAGAGTGTAACAGGAGGTTTGTGTCAAAAGATTACACATAACTCTTCAGTCTTTGTCCAACTTTAAGACAAGCATTAGCAAACATTTTTTAGTTAGCAAAACTATCTGTGAACACACAGCCCTGTATTTTCTTTTAACAGCTTTATCACCTTTCACTCTCAGCAAATATTTAATGACTGGAACAGAATACTTTAACTTTTCTTTTGTTTTTATGCTTTACAGTATTTGTGAGGGAAGTGTCTGATATACATTTCTGCTATCACAGCAGCAACATGTAAACACCCTGTAGCGTGCAGTCTGAGAACATCACTTGTCTGTGGCAAACTCAGACACAGTTCACCTTTGATTAAACTATATCTCATAAATAAAAAGTCCCCAAATGGAAAGCAATCAGCTGTCTTGCTACATAATGGAGTATGCTTTAGCACTCCCACTGTCTGTGACAATCATTGCATTACTCTTTCTAGACTGAGGGATATTAAAGAACCGTTGTGCAATGGACATTAATGCAGAGTTTTAACAGACTTTAGAACATCAGTTTGCTTTTATGGATGCCTCTCCACACTGCTCTCCGTTTCCTTTCCTCTAGAGGTTCCAAATCCAATTAAATGTGACTAGATGTAATTCCAAATTGTCACTTTAGTCAATTAAACATATAATAATCTTGTGTATCTAATTACTAGCACCAAAAGTTTATTTGTTGATGTAGTGCTATCACTGTGTACTTCTGCATGTTCCCCTTATCATTGCCTATATATTAATTGTGCTTTGACATTACTGTAAATTGAATTTGAAATTTCCCCCTAGTTAAAAGTGTCTCACAAACAGTAATCCCAATCCTGTTGTGATACCCTTTCAGAATGTACTTTCCAAGGCTGTACTATTCTCTTAATGAGATATAACCAAAAATACATGGATTTAACAATAAACATTCCAAAGCAGGCCCAGTATCAGGGGGTAACATGTTGTTACAAACAGGAACTAAATCTTCCCTTAGATATGTGCAGTCTGTTCCTACTCTGACACAACCACTTCACTGATATTCAAACCTACTGGCCTCACATTTACAGAGCTATCCACCAGTTCTGAGTTATTAATTCAAAGTACTTAAAACATGCCCAAGTTTCAGGTGTGCAGCCCATCAAAGAGCTCTATCAGACAGGAGAGATGAAGTACTTCTGATAACCTTCGGACACACCTTTAGCAGATGCCAGAGGACATACGACTTCCTTCTTTCAAAACATGAGGCTTAATATTCAAAGACTATTTTTCCTAGTTGCTAGTCAGGGCCAGTACAAACTTCCACAAGATAGCCAAACCCATCTGGGGTAACGTAGTCAGCCTGGATCCAAAGATGTCTTGCTGTACCTGCTCCATCTGGCCACTTGGTGGTGCAGAACAGTAAGACAGATTTCTACACGTGGAGGCCAGGAGCACACCACCGTCTCTCTCAGCCTATCTCCAGGCATGCTTAGGACTTGTAAGAAATGAGTCCAAGGCAGCTTTTGCTGCCTGACAGCTGCTGACACTAACAGCCTGGCTACAACGAAATCATTCGCTGCAGCCACACAAGCCTGTGATAAGAAAACCCAGGAGGTGTGGGAGGCCCCAGTGCCTGTGTTAGCTTCCCAGCTGAGCTGACTGGGAAGAGATGGGATGCTGGAATGAACTGCTCACAACAGTGGTGCCATGCAGCTTCCAGAGGTATGTGCTCTGTGCTTCATCTGGGCTCTAGCTGGTGCCTGTTGTGCTCTTTGGACCTCATGCTCCCAAGTCTGGGAGATAACCTCCTGGTGTCGATGTTTGGATTTAATTCTGGTAGGGGCTGTGGAAGAAAACATTCCTGAAGGCTTTCTTTTGCCTCTGCCATGGCCCTGTCTGAGCCAGCTCCTGTTTGACACTGGGGCAGTCTTGACTCTAAAGACTAATGTGTGTGGCACAGCACTAAGGGCCGGTCATTGTAGCTATGGACTAACAGCATATGTGGATGTCAAATTAAGTAACAGGCCACGTGGACCCTCTTTTGGACTTTGGTTGATCCCAGCACTTGTCAGAGCTCGTTTCCTAGATCCAATGTGTGAAACACTCCTTTCAGAGTGGTACACTGGAGAGACAGAGAGAGAGGGAGAGAGGGTCACAAGACCAGCAAAGGTTCTCAGCCCCTTTGCATGTGTGAGGGCCCGCAATGGATCCCGTTCCTTCCCTTGCCCCGGGCAGCGCGCCGGCCCCCGTCAATGCGTCTGCCGTCGGAGGCGGGGCCCTGCCCCGTGCCCGCGCGGGCCTGGCCGCCACGGAGGAGCCGCGCGGGGCCGGGCGGGGCTTGGCGCGGGCCGCAGCGCGGGGCAGCCGCGAGGCTCTCAGCTTGGCGGCTCCCGACGGAACGGCACAAAATAGCCGTCCCGAGGAACCGCAGCGCTCCAGAGGCGTTCTCGGTGTCCATGGGGGTGGGAGGGCAGTTGCTGCGGCAACAGAGCTGAACATGTTGATATAGAAATTGATCTTTTTTGTTTAGTTCAGTTTTGGAAAACGGAAACAAATAGAATAGAGAATTGATATAAACATCTCTCGCTCTCTCGCTCTCTCTCTCTCTCTCTCTCTCTCTCTCTCTCTCGCTCTCTCTCTCGCTCTCTCTCGCTCTCTCGCTCTCTCGCTCTCTCTCTCTCTCTGTTTCCCCCCCTAGAGAAGATCTCGCAGGTGCCAGGGCAGGTGGCAGACATGACGATGGGTGCAAGAGGCAGGCTCCCTGAGCTTGTATTTCCCACCCCAGTTCTGCATAACTCTTACCTTGGTACAGCTGTGTGCTTTGTAGAACAAAACTGGACACACGTGCTAACACAAATTAATAGCCTAGCTCTCCCTACATTTTCAAGTGTGACTTGAAGGGAACACAGAGCTGACCTCTCAGAGCCATAGACTCACTGAGATTGGGAAGAACCTCTAAGATCATTGAGCCCAACCATCAGCCCAACACTCACATGCCTGATAAACCGTGTCCTGAAAAGCCATGGCTACATGTGCTGTGGAATATTGCCAGGCATGGGGATTCAGCCACCTCCCTGGACAGCCTGTTCCAATGCCTGACCACTCTCTCAGTCAAGAAGTTTTTTCTTCTGTCTGGTCTAAACCTCTGCTGGCACAACCTGAGGCCATTTCTTCTCTTTCTGTTGCTACTTAACTTGGGAGAAGAGACCAACCCCTACCTCACTGCAATCTCCTTTCATGTAGTTCTAGAGAGTAGGTGGTCTCCCCTCAGCCTCCTCCAGCCTGAACAACCCCAGTACCCTCAGCTGCTCCTCATAAGCCTTGTTCTCTGAACCCTTCACCATCTCTGAACATGATCCAGCACCTCAGTGTCCTTCCTGCAGTGAAGGGCCCCAAACTGAACCTAATGTTCAAGACGTGGCCTGATCCGTGCCAAGTACAGGGCTAAGGTTTACTGGCAGATTTAGTTTGCCTTTCAGCTGATGGGAATATTTAGAGTATTTTATATCTATATAAATAAGAATGTAAAAAAGCTGAGTCAGCTGTACTACAGCTATTAAGATTCTTAAACTTCTTTCTCTGTGAGGATTGCTTACCCTTCCTCTGTGCAGTCAGATGAGTAGGAGTTGTTTGTTCTGGCAGAGGGACAGACAGTCTGTTTTCCCTTACATGTATACAACTAATTTCAAGTCACTAGTGTTCTAAGTGGTGATAAAAGAGCTATCTTAAGCTTTTCACAGAACACAGTGACACTGTTAAATCAGCACAGCATTTTGATTAGCAGGAAGATGAGAGCTATACAGCTTAATGAGTAAAAGAAGCAAAATCCCCTCTGTACTTCAAACTCTAGTTTTCAAACAAATGGGTAGCCAGCCTTATTTTTTTGTAAGTTACATAAAATTGTCACCTTCTTACTGACTCAGGGCTGTTCAGTGTCCACAAGAGCCTGCACTACATGAGGAAAGAAGAAAAATTGCTTTCATGCCTTATTGCTCATCTGGTTAGACCTTCTCCTGCAGACGTGTAACAGGCAGCTGTGGGGGCACAGCCCATGGGCTTGGTGACTTCAAGGACACATTGGCTCTGCTAACTCTTCTGTTAGGAACCTTGAGGCTCACTCTTGGGTGCATGTTCCCTTCATAGCACTTGTGTCCTTGAAAGTAAAGAGCTGGTGGGTTTTCTGCTCTGTCCTAGAGTTAGTATGGTCCTCTGAGCTGCTTCTGCAGCTTGTGGTTACCCTTGCACATCCATATCTCTTCTTTCATCTTTCCCTAAGGTAGCAGTCCTTATACTGCCAGGAAGATTGAGGTTTTTCTTGGCCTTCTCCAAAGGCATTTTCTTGGTTTTGGGACAGATGGGAGCTGAAGGCCCCTTCCTCAGTTTTCCATTCTGATTATTAAATGATCTTTTAATCATCTGTGCCCATGTGTCCTTTGGAGGGTATTTCCAGTACCTGCTATTGGAGGCTGATCCTAAGCCTAAATACCTTCTAATACATCCTGATAACTTCCTGACTGAATTTACATATAATGCATTTATGTCCATTTGTTGAAGGGGCAAGATGGTCTCTCAACTGAAACAGGTTTTCTCCCTTCTGAGGTTTAAATATTCATTTGTCAAGAGCAATCTTCTGACATCAGAGATACCAGCTGGAGAGAAAAATATTTACTAGCTGACATTGTAGTGACAGTGGTTGCAGCACTTTGGAATTCCCCATTTGCAGATGCTGTGACCCCCACAGTGGTGTTTCTGGGATTGCTTTACAATGCCAGATGGCCTTAGGCTGCACTCTGCATAGTGGCATCCTATCACAGTGCTATCCCAAAGGAATCACTATGCAGCTGACACAATTCAGAAGTCATGTAGATATGGGCATGTCAGACTCCTTCAATGAATTCAGATGTCCTTGTAGTCAGACTGCTTCATATGCTGCTTCTCCTGAAACTGGGCTGTACTAGTGAAAATTACACAGAGGGGAACCTAAATGCCAACTGCCCCTACTCTAACCTGTGACTTTCTCTGAATCAAGACTTCAGTCTGGTGTGCCCTCAGAGACAAAATCTGAGGGGAATCTCAGCTTGATAAGTAGGCTGAGTTAAAGGTGATTATCCATGCTGCTCATGCCCCTCCTGTTCATGTATCCAGTACAGGGTTCTGGATGTATTGAATGGACTAGGGAGTGGAAAGGCCCAGGATACTTGAAAGCAGAAAAAGAGAGTTGAGTGACCTTGTTCTTGGGCAAAAAGCAAGCAGAAATAAATGATGGCTTGAAGTCATTTTAACAAAATGTAAACAAATGACAAGTTTGTATTTCCATAAACTGCAGCTGAACATCTGTGTGCCATGGTCTGTCTGCACTGAGCAGAGTACATTCTGCACCATCAGTGGGCTTTGACTAAGACCAGTGACTCCAGTGAGCTGACAGAAGTAGCGCTAAGCTTAGTTTAACACACTCTGCAGAAGCAGCTCTGCACAGTTGCTATAACACTATGTTAAACTAGGCTAAACTCTGAATACTGCTAGAGTCACTGCTTTTGGAACCACTCTGGATTCAGTCTGTCAGAATGTTCCTCTGCTCTACAAAATACATAATCTCATTTAAAATCATCTGGTTTCCTGAAAGCTACTCAGTGTGGGGAAAAAAGGCTGAGGCAGTTCCCTCTTGCCTGCTGCTGGAGTAAATGCACTGATTGCTGATCTGCAGTAACACCAACCACTGGTGTTTTGGGTTTTTTTGGGGGGGATTCATATTTATGAACATCCCCTTGCTCCATACTGTCTTCTCAAGTATAGGCATTTATATGTATTGCTGCTTAGGAAATATCAATGTATTGTAAAAAACCAAACCCTCTATTATTGAGATTAGTTAAAAAAATATCTTCAGCCTGGCTTCAAGAAGAAAGTCTTCCTTACCCATCCTCCCCACCCCAGCACCCAAACCAATTCATAGAATCAACAAGGTTGGAAAAGACCTCAAAGGTCATCAACTCCAACCTGTCACCCACGACTTCATGACTACTAGACCATGGCACCAAGTCTCACATCCAGTCCCCTCCTTGACCACCTCCAGGGACAGTGACTCCATGCCACTCAGATCACTTCAGCTGTTGGGGAAAGTGGTGGATTTTGGGGTTTGAAATCCTAGGCAGAATTCCCTCCCTGTCACACATTCTCCTAGCACAGCTCTAAAATGTCTGTCTGATCAGTGCACCTCAACTGTTGATGATTATTCAGCAGGTGACAATTTCTATTTCAATCAACACACCAACAGGATAAATGAGAGACTGTTATCAGTGAGATGTAAAAGGAGATCTGGGAAATACCACACCACTTCCCTGTTCTTCAATGAAATGTTTCATTTTCTTAATTCAGACCAGTTTGTTTTTGGAAAGTGGGTGGGGTTATGGTCAAGTGGAATATTTCAGGTTTATCTGAAATCATATTTCTAAAGCAATACAGAAAAGCTGTTTCTGTGCCTCGAGGAACTGATTTCTTCTCCCTGACCTGATGTCTGTAAACTAGTGGGGATTCCTTTGACATAATCTCAATGTATGTCCTGCAGAAGAAGAGCTTGTCCTGAAGTTTTTGGCTGAAGTCCAGCACAGAAAATTGAAGTTCATCTTCCCAAATCCTCTCTGCAACTCTGCTTGGATACAGTCGTCTTCCTCTCCCTGTGCAAATTGTTTTGCTGCTATTTTAATAGCTCCAGAGCTCTACCACTAGCATCCATCTTAAATGATGAGCAAAGTGACCCTCTCAGTCTCTTGCCTAATTCACACTGACTGTTCTGCCATTAGTTAGCTAATGAGTTGTGAAATACTTTGCGATGTACCTTGTGGTCTTCAGCTGAACTGTCCTTTGTGAGTGTCTAATGTTAGTGTAGTAGTGGTGGTGATAAGTCACAGTTGCATTTCCTCCTGCATTTCTTTCATTTAAGCATTTTAAGTAGTTACAAACTTCTGCTGCATGATGAACCTTAAAGATTTTGGCAGCATTAATGCAGGCATACAAGCAGAGCTTGCAGACTTTCTTCTGCCAGCAGTTCCCATTCACACCAGCAATCTCATCAGCTGCACACAGGCTATATGTTGCAGCATACCACAGTGTACCCTGAGACTGTGGGGTTTGGTGGGGCTTGCTTTGGTTGTTTTAAACTGTTATTCCTCCCTCTCCCCCCACCCTTGGAGCACACCTGAGCTTCTGCCCAGGGTTATGGGGAAATCAGGGAGTGGCAGATGCTTGTGTGCATGTAGCTTTTAACCCCAGACCACCCCCGGAACCTGATCAGGGCTCAGCCCTGTGCCCAAGACCAAGTAAATGCTCCTACAGGCATTAGCCTAAACTGCAGCTGGGGACATCATTGGAATGATTCCTGTTACAGCAACTGGGAGGATTGGAGCTCTGCTGCATGTGAGATCGTATACACAAAGCCAATGCAGAGCTCCCACTGATTTTGGACAAGCCTGGATATAAGATGCTGTCTTTACTACTGAGAGCTGGAATGAAAGGGATGTAGAGAAACCATTGGAAATCCACAAGCACCACCATACCTTGCAGCTTCGGAGTATCTCCCTAAGCGCCAAAATGCAGCAGCTTGGCGCATGTGGCTCCGGAAGTGAGTCGGGTTCTTGCTAATGCTCCTTTAAAAGAGAAGAGAGATGGAGAAGTTGAGATTTCTCTCTCTTGCATTGTTAAAAGCTGCTAATAATCAAGCTGTGGTTTGGCACATGCTGTGTACACTACTCCTATACAACTCAGCACTGCATGTCTCAAATGTAATATGAACTCTCTCTCTTTTGACAGCTGTGATATGTGAACAAGCATTAGTAACTTTTTTAATTGAGGTTATATCATAAATGCAGTTTCATTAGGGATTTGTGTGTTGTTCTAGAAAATAGTTCCTGTGGTAATATTCTATGTTGTAGATAACCTAAGGAAGAATGCTGCAGTACAACTTCTTCTTAACCCCTAGCTCCACACACGTGAGTGAGAGTTGTCCGACTCATCTCCCTGGACAAACTGTGCATCTAGAATGTGTTCTAACATTAACTTGGAAGACTTTGAAATGCTTTCTGTAGAAATGATAGGTTCTACTTGGGTGGACCTTGGCATGTTTCTTAGCCCCTTAACTTCAGCAGATGCAATTCCAGCTGTAACAAATTACAGGCTTCAAGTCAATATCAGAAAAAGATGGAAGGCTAAAACTAGCATAAGCTAAGTAGTTAGAGTGCCAGTCAGGGTAGGGTAGCCTTCTGATGAGAGCGGAGGGAGGGGAAGAGTGAGAGCTCCTTCTGCATCTAGTTAGTTCCACTTGTGAGATCTGCAGCCAGTGACAGGCATCTCTGGTCAGCACTTCTTCCATTGTCTGGAGAAAAGTTAGACCTAGTGTCTTCTAGGATGCAGAGTTTAATGTTTATCATTTTATGCTATATAAATATTTATCGTGGCATGTTTCATAGAGTATTTAAAGCTAGTTCCAACCGTAGCAGAGAGGTTAACACTACATTCTGTTACAGAGGAAACTTGCAAACTGGCTTGTGTTTCCTCATTGAAAGTTTTGAATATCATGTTCACTTTAAAACTCCTGCCCTTGTGATTTCAGTCCACTAATCACCACGAAACTGATTTCATAACCAAATAATTAGCTTATTGATAACCCTGAGTCTATGACATATTTATAGAGACATTCAGCTATAAATTCACATTTGTGGAACCCCCCAGTGTATTTCAGCAGCCCAGTGACTCCCTTTGCTGTATGCATCAGCACCCATTGACTGTCTGTCTGTGGCCTTCAGAAGGAGCTTTCAGAATAAGTGTAAAGCTCAAAGTCTCTCTGAGATGCTGTAGACTTGTGAATTAAATTAACTCTGCAGGCACTCTCTCCAAGGCTCACAGAGAAGGCCTAAAGCTTTAAATGGTTACATCTACATTTGCAAGTGATTAGATATAGAAGCAGAGCATCAGTAGACCAGAAAAGCTAATGCTGAGGCCCCTACATCTGTGTTGTAGGTGGTTGGAGCTTTTATTTCACACTGGATTTAATTTCTTTCCTCAAAGAAAATGTCCCTGTACATCTTGCTCAAAGCTATCTTGAAGGTCGACCACAGTGCCTTCATTAGGTGCTGCTTGTGTTTTGTGCAGAGATCAAGCAGAAGACGCAGGTAGTTTTCTCTGAAATTTGTCTAGTTTGTAAGTGCTAAAATAGATAAATGTTTTTGCAATATTGCATGATCAAAGTCCAGGGGAATGTGGTCTTTGCCCTCAGGGGAGGAAGTCTTGGACCACAAAATAGGAGCTGTCACTGATACCCCAACTTGGAAATAACATATGATTCCAAACTGAGAATCAAGAGTCCAAAGAAAATGCTTCTCATTTACAAAGTAATAAAAAGTTGAAGTATGTAGAAGGGTTTGAAATGCTGCATGAGAAGGAATTATTTTGTAAGAGTACTTCTGGTTTCTATTATCCAGAGAATCTGAGTGAAATAGCTTTGTATTAATAATATCTCATCTGTTATGTATATTGCAATATACCTAGCACAATTGCTAAAGTAATTAGGTGCTGCTAATTCTTTCTCTTTTTCTTCCTTTTTCTGAGGAGGTAAAGAGATGAGGAGAGGAGTTTAGAGCAAAGTATGCATTGCACTACAGGCTTCCCACAGATTAGCAGCATCAGCCATTATGTTTCTCATTTTTTTCCCCACTTCTGCCTAAAACAATTCTGTGCTTTTCTTAAGCTCTTCTTCTAGACTGTCTCCATTGTAATGCTGACTGGCTGCACGGTGTCATAGCATCATTGCATTCTTTATTCCTGATTATTTAATATTTCACTGCAATTCCATTCATCAGCTTGCTTTAATATAGTCCTATTTTAAAGGTGCAAAATAAGGAAGCTGGGGAATGAGGAAATAGCTGAATATTGAATTTTTGTTTGGAAAGCTCTGAATTGATCTCGAGTTAAAGAATCCTGACTGCTCCTGACTATAAAACACTGATCAAGTTGTGATATGCCCTTTCCTGACAGATACTGCATAAAGCTTGGTCATTAACAATTATTTTAAACCTTTTGTAAGTATTTGAAAAGTTGCTGGGAAAGATGCAGAGGATTTAGAATTAAATCTCTAAGATTTCAGCTGGTTTAGATGTTTTCCCCCCCTGTGCCTCCCTACGAGATTCTCTCTGTTAAGTCATCACTAAAGCAATCGTACACTACTTAACAGAGGTGCTATTTTCTACTTCATGTGTCTGCCTAGGAATTCTGCAAGAGGCATTTGAGAGCCCTGCCTTCCACCAAACACATAAAGAGGCATAGCAGAGAAAGCTTTACAGATTTATTCCATTCTCTATGCATTGCCTTTCTGGGAGGGAGGGAGGGAGGGAATTGGTGTCAGGTCATGTTGCAGAGCAGAGCCTGCAAGGACACAGAAAAACCTTTTGCTAACCCTCAAAGATTTTGAATAGCTCCATACAGCAGTGCTCATTATCATGAGTATTTTTCAGGCATCACATAGGGATAGAAAGTTAAAGAAACATGCCACAATATCCACTTTCTCTTTGTCCTGGCCCTTACACCACCATTTCCAGATCTAGGGAAGAAGAGCAGGGAGAAGGAGGCAGGTCACAGGCATCCTCAAGATGGTACTTATACAGAATTAACCATGTTGGAAAAGATCTTAGAGATCATCAAGTCCAACCTATCAGCCAACACCATCTAATCAACTAACCCATGGCACTAACTGCCTCATCCAGTCTCTTTGTAAGCACCTCCAGTGATGGTGACTGCACCACCTCCCTGGGCAGCCCATTCCAATGGCCAATCTCTCTTTCTGTGAAGAACTTCCTAATATCCAGCCTAAACCTCCCCTGGCACAGCTTGAGATTGTGTCCTCTTGTTCTGTTGGTGGTTGCCTGGGAGAAGAGACCAACCCCCACCTGTCTACAACCTCCCTTCAGGTAGTTGTAGAGAGCAAGAAGGTCTCCCCTGAGCCCCTCCTAGGCTAAGAGTGCACATCCTAGGACCAGCTGTGGACTTCCTGTATCATGATGGTAATCCCATTGGGAAGAGGTGTCACTTTCCACCTGTGATGGGCAGCTCTGTTCCCATGCTTAGAAAGTTATTGGCAGAGGATTCCCACGGCACCAGCAGCCAAATGACAGCTGGGCAGGAATGATCAAAAGCAGTCAGAAACAAAAAACAAGATACTTTCTTGTCACTTGCTGCCAGGTAGGTGGTGTTAACCTCATATCACACTTTCTAGTGCTTGACCCATGGACAGGATCTGCATGAACAGCAGTCTCTTCAGGCAACTGGATCAAGCCATATCACTGGATCAGACCTTGTGTGCCACAAGGAGCAAAACAGCTGAGGAAGTGTAAGTGCAGCACCAAAACTACATTTCTAACAGAAAGGTTCTGTGTTATTTTCCCATGGGCAAACAGCAAGGCACATGGTGTCAATACAGATTCATTTTAGCTTGCTTGGAGGGGAAAAATGGAAAATAAAGAAACTGTAAGGGGATATAGTGTCTCATTGAGAAAGTTGTGTATATCATGCTTTGAAGGATCCTCCATTTTCAGTTGTCATGGAGTTCAGCATTGCTCCCTCTGATGTCAGAAACAATGAAACTTAACAGTTGGTGAGCTGAGTATGTGATGCACTGGGGATTGCATTTCCATATGCAGCTGCAGCAGCTTTATGGATTTCTCTGTTGGGCCTGGCCCTCTGAATAACAGGCATAATTGAGGGGCTGCTTTGCTGAAATTCTATGCTCTGATTCAAGATTGTTTTCATTTGGGGCAAAAATTCAACTCCTGACAATATTAGGCTGAGCAACATAAGGCCTAAGTACTAATCTGAGGTTTCTTAGTCAGTTCTTGACTTCTCAGACCTTCACTGTTTTGCCATCTGCTATGATTGAAAATTGCCTTCTGCAACCAAAGGGAAAAATCTAATTGCTCAGCAAGCCATATGGGGTTATTAAGATCCTTAAACCCTGGTATGCCATAATGCCTGGGCCAAAAGGACCCCAGGGCATGTAAATATTGTGTGATTCATTTTATAGCTTCAGACTGCAAGCTAGGGATTATTTTGCTGGCTATCTTATGATGAAAAGTGGTGGTCAAGTAGGTTACTGCAGATGTTGCTTGGTGAGGCCAATCCATGGCACGTTTGTTCAGAGCTGTGACAGATGAGAAGTGGTTTTAATGGTGTTTGATTGCAAGGGGTAAATGTTTTGTATTGGTCTGACAAATGATCAGAACCCAGCCAGTGTCCTCAATTGTGCCAGGGATGCTAAAGGCAGCCTCAAATGTTGATATTAGGAAGCCAGAGAATACAATTACTCCTATTCAGAATGCCCCAGACTTGGCTTCTCGTCCACGATCTAAAGTTGATGATCTCAATTGTACTCCCTTTTCTTTCTTAAGGATGGAACAGCTATTCCTCTAAAGATGCCTGCTCTTTAAAATGAGCTGCTGGCCTTGTTCTCTGTTTTCTCTCTTTCTCTAGTTGTGACGTCTTGGAAAGATTCCTTTCTAGCAAACCCCACTTCCATAGATTTGATACAGCTGTGGGTGAGAATATTAAAGCTGATTTTTGGCTGATAAAGTTTCAGAAATGAATGCAGGAGCTGTGAACTTTACATGAAATTAAAGAAAGAATAGTTCAGTAAATGCAAATAAATGCAGAAATGGATATTTTAATTTGGATTCATGATTCATGCCAAAGGATTACCAGCAAACCATTCAAATGTGGTGATGACATAAAAACTCAATGAGAATAAAAATTCCATAGGCACTAGCTAACTGCTGCCAGTGAGCTAATTTCAGTAGGGGAGGTCAGCATAATGTCTTTGTTCTTTTTGAACAATGACTATTTCAAGGTTTGTCTTTCTTAATTATGCCTCAGAAAGTTGTTTTTCTTGTAACTGGTGTGCTGTTGTATCAGTTCTTGCATCTTACAACGTGACAACCGTGGTCAGTAGATGTATTCCCATTCTGCAAGTCATGGAATGAATTGTATTGAAAATTGACATTACTGATTGCCATTTTGCTTTGTGCTAGGAAAGAGGAGTGAAGATTTTCACAGTATCACAGTATCACTTAGGTTGGAAAGGACCTCGAGGATCATCGAGTCCAACCTATCAACACAGACCCCATGCCTAGACCATGGCACCAAGTGCCACGTCCAATCTCATCTTGAATGCCTCCAGGGTCGATGACTCCTCCACCTCCCTGGGCAACCCGTTCCAATGACGAATGACTCGCTCGGTGAAGAACTTCCTCCTCACCTCAAGTCTAAACCTCCCCAGGCGCAGCTTGAGACTGTGTCCCCTTGTTCTGGTGCTGGTTGCCTGGGAGAAGAGGCCAACCCCTTCCTGGCTACAACCACCCCTCAGGTAGTTGTAGAGGGCAATGAGGTCACCCCTGAGCCTCCTCTTCTCCAGGCTAAGCAATTCCAGCTCCCTCAGCCTCTCCTCATAGGCCTTGTGTTCAAGGCCTCTCCCCAGCCTTGTTGCCCTTCTCTGGACACCTTCAAGTGTTTCAATGTCCTTCTTAAACTGAGGGGCCCAGAACTGGACACAGGACTCAAAGTGCGGCCTAACAAAAGCAGAGTACAGGGGCAGAATGACTTCCCTGCTCCTGCTGGCTACACTATTCCTAATGCAGGCCAGGATGCCATTGGCCCTCCTGGCCACCTGGGCACACTGCTGGCTCATATTCAGGTGGCTGTCAATCAGCACGCCCAGGTCCCTCTCTGTTTTGGCCAGCCACTCTGACCCCAGCCTGTAGCTCTGCATGGGATTGCCGTAGCCAAAGTGCAGCACTCGGCACTCGGACTTCAGTGATTTCAGTCTAACTCCATTTATTTCTCTGTAGGTCATTGTTCCTGTTTGAAGACAATTGAATCCAAAGCATGTCTGAATAAGCTTTCGTTTCTGTAGCCCTGGAGTCAACACATCTTAGCATTTTGAAAGTGAGATAATTTAAAGGAGGTAAAGAAAAGTCTTTCCTGTTCTAGTTATATTTATACTGTCCAAACAGCTTCCTTATTTTAGTGTTCTTGGAAATCCCCGTTAGAAAGAGAGTGATCATTACCATCTCTCTGACAGTTGAGAGTACAGTCAAACTTGACATAGTTATTTTTTTTTTCTTACATTAACAGGTTCTTTGAGAAGCCCTGAACAAATGTGGTTGGGTTAGGGTTTGTATGAGATGTGCAGGTTTTGTGGTGGTGGTGATTTATTTTTTTGTATAAGCATCTCATGGTCTTCCCTACTTCGTTTGCTTAGGCTCAGCTAACAGAATCCTCAAGCTGAAAGGAGTGTGTGCCTACTGGATGTGCTCTGGGAAAGCAGATGCTGTTCTCTAACCACTCATGGGCATTCAGACCCCCAGCCCAGATGGTGCTTGGAACTCATCTGAAGGATGGACGCCCCCACGACGTGGACTCAAGGTAGGCATAGCTCTGCAAACAAGGGGTGTGGGAAAACAAAGGAAAGGGGTGTGGATGAATGGGGACAGGAGCTGAAGAGCTTGTCATTAAGTCAGACTTCTCATGACTTTGCATGTAGGTGAATGAACCTGCTGCCATGATGGCATCACATTTCTTTACCCACATGTTATTCTTCACCACTGCCTGCTGTGCGTTAGGCAGAAGCGTGTGCCACCTCCTTTTGTTGTAACTCCTCTTTTGTAGTTCTATTTGAGATGATGGTATGAAAAACTTCTTACCCTGTGCTAATTGCAATGTCCATCCTAATGCATCTCATACAAGGGAAAAAAGTTAACAGAGCCCTCAGTTCATGAAGTGTTGCTGGCAGGACATGCATGCCCTTAACAAACTATCGTTATGCCTGAGTGGTAATTAAAGGCAGCACAAACCCAGCCAAATCCTAACTCATCTGAAACTAATGGGAATTTCATCTCCACCATGCCCAAGTTTTGTTTCTGGCTTCTTTATGCATTGCTGGTGGTGCTGGTCTTTGATGTGTATCTGAAGTGAGCCCATGAGGAATTCTATAATGAAACTAATTTGAAGCCATCCCTGACCTAATCTGGCTTGAAAAAGATCAAGAGCTTCTGATATCATTACTGTTGTATAAGGCTGAGCATGTTTATATTTGTCTGGCTTCAATCTGAAGGGTGCTCTGAACTATGTCTGTGACTTCCCTGCACATCCTTACCTACTGAGTTATGCAAGCAGTAAATGCATAGGTGGCTATTGTAACTCAATGTTAGACTGATCCTTCCTGCACAAGATTTTTCATAGTTTTTGTTTAATTTTTGTTATCTCAGTCTCAGAAGGGTATCTAATCAATATTTGTTCTTACCTGTGTGCATGAGTCAGAGCATCACTAGGCCTCTTCATTTTCAAGCAGCACATGGCGAGCTTTGTCTCAATAAAACTGGCAATGCTGGAAATATCATCTGCAGATGTCTCCAAGGGATTGTCTACAGAAGCACCATTACTGCAAAGCTGTACAAGAAACAAAAATCTGATTTACTACTGTTACATTACACCTTTTGTTAGATAGAAATGTGTTTTGTAACTGATGAATGGAGAAAACTGACTTCTAAGTAAAATATTCCCTGCCTTTAACTAGCACCACAGATGCATGTGATCATGAGATAAAGTGCAGTGTCGTCTCCCCAGAAGGGGTAGCCAAGAGAGCAGATAATAAGCTAAAATGTAAAAAGCACTGTTAGGAATGGAACTGTTTTTCCCCAGTTTCAAAGGTAAAGGCTCAACTTCAGGCTCCCCAAATCTGTGGCTGGCTGAGAGCATGGTTGAAGGAGGAGTCTCAGACAGCTATTTACTTATTTTAGTGAGCCAGTGGTGAATTCTGCTGCAGGCTCTGCTGCCCTTGTCCCACAGGTAGGACAGCAGAGAGTGACACAAGGCAAGGAAACCAGAAACTCTTCTCCTCATTTAATGGGACTTGTCCTTCCAGAAGACTGGTAGAGGAAATCAAAAGGATAAGATCACCAAGCTTTCCCATTTCCTTGAGCTGTATAGAATTTAACACAGAGAAACAGCATGTTTTCTATCTAAAAAAATACTTTCTTCCTGATAGATAAATTGCCTGCTGATCTTCACAGCCAGTGACTTTCTCATTAAATAACATTCTGTCTCCTAATGTGCATCATTAGAATTGGATAACCCACAACTCCTTGAAGTTTTGGAGAGTCCTTGGTACTGACAGAGCTCCAGTACTGGGCAGGACCACCTTCAATCCTCAAATCTTTTGATTCATCTGCAGGCAACCTGATCTTGTACTACCTAAGTGCAGTGAAAAAGAGCTTCCAGTTCTTAGCAAAACTCAACTGTAAGCAATTAGATACAACTGCAAGCAAATAGATTAAGTCTAAGAGCCTTGTCTTTAAGGACAATAACCATATACTGCTACTAATGAAAATGCAATTGAATGTCTTTTCCTTGGCTAAACAGGATGTTTAGTGTGCAGTGATTTCATCTGACTCAGTGACTTCACTGTGAATCATCTAGAAAGGCAGATTTCTAATGAAGATTAATAAATTAATATTTATCTAGGCTGTGTGCTTAAGCTCCTGATTCACACTGAGATCAGTGCTGAGGGCTGTTACAGCACTGACACACACCTGCAGCCTATTGTGGATTAACACAGCCTCTGTTTTAAATGGGTTATAACCAAGTGACTCTTACTGTGTCCAGTGTTGCTGGCCACCAAAGAAAATGGAAGGAGAAGGATCTGGCTTGTTTGTCCAGCTCCTCATCACTAATGAGTTTAGTTATAGCAGTTTCTTGTGCCTACCTAAGTGTTTTTTCTATAGGAGGTGCACTGTCAACTCAGCATTTTGAGATGTCTTTAGAAGATTAAATCTGTCAAGAAAAAAAGCTCTTCCCTCTCTCTCTCTCTCTCTCTCTATCTTTCTTTCCATGTGTGATCCTTAAAAGCAAGAAGGATTACAGACCCACATCCACACTTAGCACCTCCAAAGCTAGCCCTACCTTCAATGTTTTTGTGCACTGGTTAGAGGTCAGCTCAATTCTTTACAGGCAACAAGGGTCACTCAAAGAAGTCTCCCCCCAGTTCAGGCATGAGAAATACTTTTTTTCCCTTTCCCAACCCTTCTCTGCTGAGTAAAGTTACACAGGGTATATAATAACACCCATACATTTAAGATGTTCTATCATCTTGTTCTCAGTAGAAGTTATAAATCAGAGAATTCATCACTTCTAACTTTGCTCATGGTACTGTATATGTCTGCTGAAGTGTCTCTGCGGATAAGGCATGCTCTGTGTGGCTAAAAGACCCAGAGAATGATGTTGACATCAGTGAACATAAATGTATCATCAAGTTTTTCTGTAATAACACTTTTCAGCTGAATTGGCCATGCTGTGACCTCTGTTAAATTTATGGGAATGAGAGATTTGAGGCTACTCCTTGGACTTTCAAGTTCTTGAATGATTGTGAGAAGAGAAGAATCCTTTAGGGATCCCTTCACTATAAAGTGCTGCAATTAAGAGTTTCCTTGAGTCTTACTACTGATAGGAAGAGTTATGTTTGGACCTGCGTAACCCCGCTGTTATCTCTGACAAAAACCAAGATGTGAGCCTCTGTAAACCACACCTGACCAGATAAGGATTCAGCAAAGATGTTTAAGTACAGTGGAGATTGGATTCTGCCAGGTCTTAGATATCGCAGAGTAAGAGTTCAAAGCAACGAAAAATAACTCGATCTTTAATCTGGCAAAATCAGAGCAGTAGTGTAAAAGGATGTGCCTGTGCCATCTAGGTTCTGTGTTTAGTGCATCCCAACCTCTCTCCTGATTTTTGTGTAGCATTTCTGCAGTGGATTAAGATTTTGTTTGTTTGAGACTAAACACTTCTACACTAACTCTGTACAAACAACAGCATGGTGCACCAAAAGCAAGAGTCAATTGAATTGTACAGAAACAACTCCTTCTGTACAGAGCAAAGAAGTTAGGACCGTTCCAAATAGCCCTGGTGTCTGGCATTAGTGAGATGTGGAGTTAATTGTAGTCACTGGCCAAAGGGATTTTTCTGGCAGCAGTATGGTCACTACCACAAACAAATCTCTGTTGGGCGAACTGCCTTGGCAGCTCTGATGGATTTGATCCCTTCTGTGTCCATTTCATCCCCCTTAACTGTATTTTGCTGGCCTTTCTTCTCAAAGAACTTGGCTATGCAGCGGGAAAAGGACTGTTTCCTTGTGTTGTCCTATCTGCCACTGAATATTGAGTCTGACAGTGGCTTTCGAGGGTGAGGCAAAGACAGTGCCAGAAAGCACCTGAGCAAGCTGATTTGGGGAAGATCCTAGGGGAGGAATTAGGCAGGCAGGAGACAGTGAGCTGAGATTTTGCAGCACAGGTGAGGATGTGGAGAAGAGTTGTAGAAAGCCTCACGTCTGAGTTTCAAAGGTGATGAGAAAAAGGAACATTTCCTAGGGATCCAAAGAAGCCTCTGTAGCTACAGATCGTAGTAAGTTTGGGAAAGCCTGCTGGCCTGAGAGTAAGGGAAGGAAGAAAGGCTGTGCCATGCACAGGCATAACGAGCAGGGAGGAGAATTGTTTGCAATTTTCATGTTTCCCATAGGAGAACCAAGCTTTCTGCAGTCCGATAACACAACCTTTGAAGATCAAAAGGCTGTTGGTGGTTTTGGAGTGCTTGAAGTAAAAGGTAAAAGCACCTCCATCTGACTTCTCTCAATACCTTAAGGTCTTGTCACAAGGACATATAAATGTGGGCTTGGAGAGACAGTTGCATTTTGTCCCACTGAGGGTTTCTTTTCCCAGAGCTATCTTACAGAATGTTATTTGAATTCCAAACTGGGATATCTGGGGGTATGTCTTAAGGCTGAGCTGTTGGTCTGCTGAAATCTTGCCAATGTGTTAGAGACAAGATTGAAGCAAACAAACATTTGAAGTTTACAGCCAATCTGAGCTTAAAAACTGCAGTGTACCATTTTATGTCCTTTACCATAGCTAGCAAATCTAATGTGTTTGTTTATTTTCTTGTTTTACTGTCAGAGCTAGTCTAGCTGAGAATACTCCTGTCAGCAGAAAGGAGAATTTTCCCTGAAGTAATAGTTCATTTGAAAAAAAAACCTTGCCAAAGGATATTTCTTTTTTCCCAGGGGCTTTTGTTAGAACTGGAGGCCATCATGCAGGTTGTATCCATGCATCCTTTTGTGGACTGCTGAGTTATCCCAGTCAAAGAGTTAGCATGTATAGAAATGCAATGTAAGGAATTAAACATATAGGACCTTATAAATATGCTGCTGAAACCCCAGTTGTATAAATGCTTGTGATACAGTACTCTGTCAGAGGTCACAGAACAAGTCTGTGACACTGTGAACTCAGCATAGATCTTGTTGCAGTACTAGGGCTTAAATTTTGGCAGTAGCAAGCAAGGACATTTTATGAGTAAAGACCTCCTAGGCAGTAGCTAATAAAAAAGGGAAGGGAAGATGCTTCCCAAACCCTTCCTGCCTTTGGTAAAAGACCAGTGGAAATGCTGATCCTTAAGGTAGCTCCTGGTTAGTATGTGTGTAAGCTGGAAGAATCAAATCTGAGCTCTGGTGATCTGTATGTTGTCACTGTTTTCACTGAAAACAAGGTTCAGGTGTGAGAAACTGGCCATGGTGAGGGTTTGCTAAGCACTGGCAGAGGCTTGGTGTGCATTAAATTCAGGAATATGGTTTGCCTCGAAGAAGATGCTCAAGAGGTATCTCTCTACATGTGTGGACAGAGATAGCAAATTTCTCTTGGGCAGAATAAGTAAATTTGGTCAGATAGTGTGTGGCAATGAGATTCTTTGGCAAGTTCCATAAGATCACACATGCCATTCTCTGCCTGGCTGAAGGGGTTAAAGAGTTAGTTTGACTAGAGCACCTGCTGGCCTTGCTGGAGATGATTGCTTTGTTTCTTCTCTTATTATTTGTTGTGGTGTTTGTCAGCAGAGCGATACTGAATCCTACCTCTCTGGTTTAAAGACAACTTTGTGGTTTTAAGCTGGAGTTATTTATTTAGTTCTTTTAAAGTGGCTAATCAGAGGGACAGACCTGAAAAGGCAAGAGATATTTAGCAGCACCTTTTCATACAACTAGTCAACAGTCCTAACCAAGCCATCCAAGTAATCAGCCTCATAGTGTCACTGCATTGCACATCAGGTACCTGACACGTTGCATACTAACTGCATCCCAGAAAATGTCTGCTAAGGAAGGCTACTACTGAAAATAACTTTCAAACTTGGTAGCAAGCCTCACACAGGGCTGAAAGCAAACTGCTCTTTGTATCTTGCACTGTAATCCAGTCCTTGCAGCTATTAGGCACTGTCAAAAATACTGCAGGAGAACAGTGCAACAAAGAGCCATTTAGTGGTGGGTTTGTCTCGGTGAAGAGGGAAAAAAAGTCAGTATGGAGCATAAAAGAAGATTTTCTCTCGATATGATTTCATGCAGCATAACTTTCCAGCTTCTCTTCAAAGTCATACTGACATCCTGGTAGGCAGTTTCAGTCAGCAGTGCAGGAACTGTATATAAACCCCCTGTCTGTATTGCTCATGAGATTTGTGTCAATAACTTGCTAGAAAACATATTGAAGATACATAATTCCCTGCTAAATATGAAGGCAGATGTCAGGTAAGAACTAAATTTTACTAGGCTTCCTGCAGTGTGCTCTGCAGTGGATAAGTCAAATAATCTGTACGTAGGATATTTTTGGCATGTTAGCTTCTCTCTGCAGTGTTAGCACTGGGTTCTGTAATAGGAATGTGTATGCAGGGCATGTTTGCTATCTTGGGCATATTATTGGTTATACAGTACTGACTGAGAGCCAGATATCCCTCAGATATGCTAACTTACAAGAAATGATCCTTATTTCTATTCTGAAAGCCAGTGCTTGCCAGAACACGTTGAATCTGGGGAGTATTGACTTGTTACCAGATGAACTTACCAGGCTGCATGCCCTTAGCGTGGGGTGGGATTGAGCTTGCTCTCCCCACATTTCTCAGTGAGTTTCTCTTCAAATCTGTCTATGTCTAGGCTGAAATTCCTTCTTTGCCTACAATGAGCCTTTTTGCAGGAACCATAGGTATGTGGAAAGGATTTGGTTCCTGGTAGGGCAGAAGATTAGAGAGGTTCAAACCCAAGTTTTATGCTCCCTGGAGGCTGGCAGGTTTTACATCTCTATCACTGTTCTGGCCTTTTTGGGAGATTGAGCTCTCTGCAAAAGTGAGATTACAAGTGGCCCACCAAATTCAGAGGAGATAGCATTTTAGTTTGTGCTGATTTCTAGGTGGATGCTGCTTTATAAAAACAAACTTGATGTGACTCTTTCCCTCCCACAGAAGCTAACGATGTTTCCTGCAGCACTCCTAAACCTAAGTCATTCCTGTTTATTGGCCCAA
Organism: Melanerpes formicivorus; assembly: GCF_026170545.1. Taxonomy (NCBI): domain Eukaryota; kingdom Metazoa; phylum Chordata; class Aves; order Piciformes; family Picidae; genus Melanerpes; species Melanerpes formicivorus. The sequence continues at coordinate 89,424 of NW_027142668.1, read as the reverse complement.
CTTCAGCTAAAGGCTTTACCTCCCTCCAGTGCAAACTTAGGGGTCTTTCTCCTTGTAAATAATTTGCTTAGAAAACATTAAATGGGGAAGAAAGGTTTTCGGAAAGTATCAGCTGTCTGACTTCAGCTACATCTGTGTGCTGCACTAGAAATCTGTGCCTCTCATTACCAACCCTGCTTTATGGAGTGTCCCCATTATCAGTACTGCCAGGGTGAGAGGAGGAGTCACAGCAGCCAAAAGAAAAAAAACCCACCCACCCAGCCCCAAAGCTTTCTAATAAAACATCTATTGTGGAATCAATATACTGCAATAGTTTGCCAGGAACTCTATATTCTGGACAATGTACTGAAATCTCCTTCATAGATTGCCTTTGTAATACAAAATTTGTCAGTCCTCCACTCCTGAGTCCCTCCAAAATCAAAGCAAACTGAGAATGGTGTAAATATTCCATGTGATAACCAAACAATCAGACAAAAGCCCAAACTGATACCAGTACCTCCTCCTCAGAGGATTGTAGTTTGAAATGCCTATTGCACTTTGAAGCACGAGCCTCAGTATGTTGATAGTGTTTGCAGGAGGAGCTGGCCAAAATGAATGGGTTTTTGGAGGCAACTGTCAGCTGGTGTGATGTGACTATATTGGAGCAAGATTTTGAGAGCTGTCCTGATTGCTTGGGAAAAGCAATATAATTTCAAGCCAACTAATATAATCCTTTTGATGCCAAGAGATTGGCTACTGCTAAGTCCAAATACAAGCTATCTCACCAGCACTTTTAAGGCAAACTGTGGGAAAGGTTCACTCCCATTTTGATGGACAGGATTATTAGGGAAAAGCAATAATTTGCTGAAGCCTTATTTACATGCCATTTCTATAGATGGCATTAAAGTTAGCTGCAAGGCCAGCTCTCCCCTCTCTTCCCACCTCAGGATGGTGTGGAGGTGGCAAACTCAACCAAGAATCCTCTCAACACGATTGTCAGCATTAGAAACACAGCCTATATCTATGCCTCAGGAATAAACAGAAGTAGAGCTCTTCCCTAAAGTAACCTAACCAGAATTCATTCTCCCCTACTTGTTATTGTTTGGTTCACCTCTGTAAAGCTTTTCAGCATTTATATTCATTTTACACTGTCAAAAGCTGAATAGGAGTAAGATAACAAATGGTTCTGGTAGCAGCTGTCACCACCTACTGTCTGTGTATGCCTGTGTGAATCTCTCAATGGAAATAAAGTACTTTAATAACACATTTTCTCTAAGCTGTCCTCATGGATAAAGTTACTTTCAAATCAGTCCATGACCAGTTTCCAATTTGGTGCCCACTTCAGCCTGCTTCTCCCTCTCTTTCCTCTGCAGTCTATGTTGGTATGCAGCAGCATGATTTAAAGACATTTCAGATAGAAAATATTTAACAGCACACCTTCTCTGACCACCACTTGCCTGCATTAGCTCCCTTTTTTCATGGTTGTTATCAAGTTCGATCACTTTGGTGCTAGGCTTTCATAATTGCCTGTTATTTGCATATCTGAAAAACATGATCTAAAGAATACAACCTGAATATGTGGATGGATCTAGAACAGACATCTTTTGCTTAGAGTAGAGCCAAGCAGTGTATGATATTTACAACGGGTAAGGTAGCACTAACTTTAGTGGTACTGTTCACATCCAGTGCTATGCACACACTTTTCTGGATCAGAGTGTCTAACTCCAAGCGGTGCAATATCAGACTAAAGGTTTGATTTCCTTACATCTGAAAAAAATATCTGTAAACATTTTACACTAGAAACCATGACTTTGAGTTTCCTGATCTTTGAGCTTGCAAAAAGCTGTGGGCAAAACAGCCAGGGTTCCAATCTCAGCAGCTTAAGTTTTCTGCTTTCCTCTGCACCATCTCAAATTTGCCTATATCTGAGCAGAGAGAAATTGGAAATGATCCAAAGAAAAGCAACAAAAAGAATAGAGAGGTTTAGAAAACATGACCCAGGAGAAAATCCTGAGAGGATTGAATTAATTTCATTTAGAGGAGACTGAAAAGAGGCAAGCTAAGAGGTTGCAAGTACAGAGAGCGCAGGGTGGTTAGTGGCTCTTCGTGTCAAGTAAGGATACCAAAACAAATGTATGGGCTATTTTGCAGCATAGAAGATGTGGAAAAACTTTGTGTCAGCTTGCTAATATGGGTGAGAAGTCCTACTTCCTGCAGATTTTTAGTCATGAGTACAGAAGTGTCTTTCAGGGATATTCTGGTCTTTGCTTCTGCTGAGGAGCCCCAGCTCTACAATTCTGTGATTTCCCAAGCGCTCTGCCCACAAACCCGAAAAGGAGTTATTTAATATCTATTTATTCTTTCACTAGGATGCCTATTAGCTAGCTTTTCCATTTCCTGTTAGGAGACAAGTACTCTTTTCCTTTCAGGTGTCAAGTGTTTTTGTCCCCATCAAGCCTCGTTCCTGAATGTAGGGGGAGAAACAAAGCCGAAAGAGAATGGCACTTTCTAATCTTACTCACTCAGTGCTAGAATATTTATTGTTTTCAAATAAAATCCCCTCAATATTGTAGAGGGAAAAAGGAGTAGGAAGAGGTTATCTCCTTGTCCTTTATTTGAGCAGCAGATGCTGGCTTTTAAAATCTTTGCAGGAAGCATCTTTTTAGCATCTCTCTTTTACTCTTTTCTTGCAGGATACTGATAAAACTCAAGGCTTTCTAAAATGCCAAAGGTCTTTTTTCTTCGGTGGTGTTTCATTGTTTTCTGATTTCCGTTTACGACTTGCTTTGTCCGCATCGCCACTGTGATTTGACCTCTTTTTCTCTGCCATTTGTGTACTCTCCTTATGTACTGGTGCTCCACCCCCAAGGGGGAAGGTGATATTATGAGACAGAGGTGTTGGGATGGACTCATCATCCCTCTCTGCTGTAGTGTTTTCTTTTTCCTTGGATGGATTTTCATAGTTTTGTAATCCCCATCTATGACTTCCTATGATTACATCATCATCACTTCCAGTGGGGCTTGTTTTCTCTGCTACCTCCTTGTTTTCTGCTGCTCCACTTGCAGGGGGAAGTATGGGAATATGAGAGAGAGATGTTGGGATGGACTCATCATCCCTCTCTGCTGTAGTGTTTTCTTTTTCCTTGGCTGGATTTTCATAGTTTTGTTAAGTCCCATCTATGACTTACTATGATTACATCCTCATCACTTTCACTGCTGCTCGTTTTCTCTGCTACCTCCTTGTTTTCTGCTGCTCCACTTCCAGGGGGAAGTATGGGAGTATGAGAAGGAGATGTTGGGATGGACTCAGTATCACTTTCTGCTGTAGTGTTTTCTTTTTCCTTAGCTGGATTTTTATAGTTTTGTAAGCCCCATGTAACACTTACTAAGATTACATCATCATCACTTTCACTGGGGTTCATTTTCTCTGCTATTGCCTTGTTTTCTGCTGCTCCACATCCAGGGGAAAGTATGGGAGTGTGAGAAAGAGCTGTTGGGATGGACTCATTATCACTCTCTGATGTAGTGATTTCCTTTTCCTTAGCTGTTGTTTTGGTTTTCGGTAATTCCCATCTATGACTTACTATGCCTACATCTTCATCACTTTCACTGGGGCTCGTTGTCTCTGCTACCTCCTTGTTTTCTGCTGCTCCAAATCCAGGGGAAAGTGTCGGAGTATGAGAAGGAGATGTTGGGATGGACTCAGTATCACTCTCTGATGTAGTGATTTCTTTTTCCTTAGCTGGATTTTTATAGTTTTGTAAGTCCCATGTAACCCTTACTAAGATTACATCCTCATCACTTTCACTGCTGCTCGTTTTCTCTGCTACCTCCTTGTTTTCTGCTGCTCCACTTCCAGGAGAAGGTATGAGAGTATGAGAAAGAGATGTTAGGGTGGACTCATTATCACTCTCTGCTGTAGTGATTTCTTCATGTTCAGCCATAGTTTTATCATTTAGTAATTCACAGGGAAGATTTGCTCTGGTCATGTCGTCATCATCACTGCTTTCGCTTGTTGCCTTTTCCTCTGACATTTCTCTTAACTGAGGTTCCCCTTTCATGAATATGAAAGTGTTAGATGGAGGGTTTGGGATGGACTCATTGCTACTCTTCTCATCTGCTTTTTCATTGTTTTCTAATTCAAAATTATGACCTAATGTGTTTACATCATTGTCATCTATTTCGTTTGTCCTCTTTTTCTCTGCTATCTCCTTGTTTTCTGCTGCTCCACTTCCAGGGGAAAGTATTGGAGTATGAGACACAGGTGGTGGGATGGACTCCTTGCCAGTGTTTAACATTTTTACCTTTTTCTTAGTTGGAGTTTCATCGCCTTCTAATTTCCGTTTACGACTCGCTTGGACTGTGTCATCACTCTGCTTTGTCCTCATTTGTCCTCTGTCATTGTCACCTCTTTTGTTTGTCCTCTTCTCTGCCTTTTTCATGCTCTTCTTATTTTCTACTGCTCCAGTCTGTGGGTGCAGTATGGAAGTATGAGGCAGATGTGTTGGGATGGACTCATTGCCCATCTCTGCTGTAGTGTTTTCTTTTTCCTTCGCTGGATTTTTATAGTTTTGTAAGTCCCATGTAACCCTTACTAAGATTACATCCTCATCACTTTCACTGGTGCTCGTTTTCTCTGCTACCTCCTTGTTTTCTGCTGCTCCACTTCCAGGAGAAGGTATGAGAGTATGAGAAAGAGATGTTGGGATGGACTCATTGTCACTCTCTGCTGTAGTGATTTCTTCCTGTTCAGCCATAGTTTTATCGTTTACTAATTCACATGGAAGATTTGCTCTGGTCATGTTGTCATCATCACTGCTTTCGCTTGTTGCCTTTTCCTCTGACATTTCTCTTAACTCAGGTTCCTCTTTTATGAATATGAAAGTGTTAGATGGAGGGTTTGGGATGGACTCATTGCTACTCTTCTCGTCTGTTTTTTCATTGTTGTCTAATTCTAAACTATGACCTAATGTGTTTACATCATTGTCATCTCTTTCATTTGTCCTTTTTGTCTCTGACGTTTTTATTATCGCCTCATTGTCTGATGTGTCACCTCTAGGGTTAAGTATGAGAGTATGAGACAGAAGTGTTGGGATGGACTCATTGCCAGTCTCTGATGCAGTGTTTTCTTTTTTCTCAGCTGTTTTTTCATTGTTGTCTAATTTCTGTTTAGGACTCCCTTTGACTGCATTGTCACTCTGATTTGTCCTCCTTTTCTCTGCCATTTTTATTCTCTCCTTGTTTTCTGGTGCTTCACCCCCAGGATGAAGTATTGGAGCATGAGATCCAGGTATTGGGATGGACTCATTGCCAGTGTTTAACTTTTGTACCTTTTGCTCAGTTGGAGTTTCACTGTCGTCTAATTTCCGTTTACGACTCGCTTGGACTGTGTCATCACTCTGCTTTGTCCTCATTTGTCCTCTGTCATTGTCACCTCTTTCATTTGTCCTCTTCTCTGCCACTTCCATGCTCTCCTTATTTTCTGCTGCTCCAATCTGTGGGTGCAGTATGGAAGTATGAGGCAGATGTGTTGGGATGGACTCATTGCCCGTCTCTGATGCTGTGTTTTCTCTATTCTCAAGTGTTTTTTCATCTATGTCTACTCTAGCAGCTCTGAGTTTATATTTCCTTATTGCTGCCATCACTGGAACATGAAAGTGCCCTAGGAGAAAACAGAGAAAATTAAGAATGCTCCTACTGTGCAATGCCCAGAATAAGCATGCAGATTGTGGACACCATGCTGAGAGAAAGCTCTTCAATAGTTAGTAATTATCAGACTTGCTGTAATTACTCTTTCCTGTGTAAATGTTAAAGCCCCTTAAATATTTTTGGTAGCTCTTGGTAATGGCTGTTTGTTTGTGTTAAGCAGTGCCAGTGTACCAGTCTCTTACACCTGCAACAAGAGAGGAAAAAGCTGGCTTTCAATAAAAAAGGAAAAACCCAACCACACCTCTGTGACTCTTTGACTTGCATTGTGTGTTGTTGCAGGGTGTAGAAAAACCATTATGGCCTGAGTTTTGAGAGCTGGTAAGCACAGGAGCTGCCATCAGAGGAGGGGGGGAGGGTATTAAAAAAACAGGCAGATTTTTATTACAGAGTAGGAAGAGCTGCAAGTGGAGTCCCAGCTTCAGCTGGGAATTTGGGTTCAAAGCCATTTCTTCCTAAACTGTCTGCAAAGTATACTGAAGTGCTGCTACTCAGAAGCAAGCCACCCCTCCCCTAGTAATGAACAGCCTAGTTTTCAGTTTGGGGAACCTGTAGCAGATCCAGACTGGCATAACAAGGTGCAGAATTAGGTCCATAAACCTCTTCTCAACATCCGTTCCAGTACAATAGGGAAGGTGACATGACCTGCATTTTAAACTCCTAATTGTGCTGAGAGTCAAAGCAAATGTTGACTTTCATCTGCCTCTGCTGACTCCAGAGTGAAAAGGTGGAAGGCACAGGTAATTCTCAGTGTTTCCATCACTTCTAAAAAGTTTAATTGTAAGGAGTTTAATGATGGTCATCTTTCAGAATGGTTTGTTAAGCATAAGTACTCGGCCTTTAACCTTGTGGTATTGTTCAGTAGACCTCCATTTGGCACCAGTTTAATGTCCTTGGCTACAGGTACAGACTGTACAAAGGAAAGATACATGAGGAATGCATTTCTGTTCAGCCAGAAACAGGTTTGAAACGATAAGCAACTTGTTGAGTTTTATTGAGGAGCCTACAGTATGTGTTACTGTGCTGGTAAAAGCTGCCAGAAGGTGTCCTAGATGCTGATGGAATGTTTCTTGCAGTGAACCTGTACTGGTTACAGCAAGGGACATTAGGCAGTGGGCAGAAATGTATACAAAGGGGTAAAGGGAGGAGGCAAAGGCATTTTAGGCCACATCACTACTGAATTTTAGTGTAAATCTTTCAAATCTTTGTCATGCTTTGTCCCCTTACCTGGCTAAGCCAGGGCTGTCTCCAGCTCTGACTCAGGGAACTTGTTGATTTTTGATGTTTGTTCACAATCCTCAGGCTGAAAACTTTTCTCCACAGGCAGTTCTGCTACAGTAACTTATTCCTCCTTCTACAACTGTAAAAGAAGGAGCAAGAGGTGAGGGGATAATTGTGTGATTGAAGGGAATTTCAGCAGAATGTTTCCAGCAATGTGCTGAGCAATCAAAACTCCTACTGAGTTCAATGGGGATGGAAAACCACTGGCCCTTCCCAGATAGTGCTCAGCACTTGTCAGAATAGAGCTCAAAGGAATCCTATTGATAGCAAACTCTTTTGAATGGCAGCACTAAAGCAGCTGGGAAAGGCTAATGTCCTTGCATCTGGCAGCAATTTTACCTGTTTGTAAGCCATTCAATCCCTTGTTAAAACAAACCATAGCATGGCCTAAAGATTGGAAGCTGCATTTTTCAGTGCTGGCTTCAGCACTAGGTAATTGAGGAAATGATGATTTCTCTTCACTGTGCAGTGCAACAGACATAGTGCAGCTAGCCCCAGCACCAGCTGAGGGAGTGACCATGATGATTTTGGTGCCATGTCATGCCAGCATAGCTGTCACATAGGGGATCTGTGATGGCCCTCCATGTGGTCCTGCAGTATATAGCTAGACTGTGTTCTGGAGGAGGAACAGGAGATTTTCACAGCCCCTTGGATGGGCTGTTGACTGAATGCCCTATAGAACAATGAGATTTGTGTGTCTACATCAGGTAGAAGTTGCAGGAATTTTCCTCTGAGCAGTGGTATAGTACTGAGGAGCCCTGAAGGAGAGAAGTGGTCTCTTCTCCTTACCAGAAGGCTGACAAAGGCAAAGGCCTATGCCTGATGTGTGTGTGTTTGATATCAGTGTGAATGGGAAATTTTCTGGAGCAAAGAGTTTTGCTGTGAGGCTGTCTGAAGAACTTTAAAATAATCCACCATGGAGTAAAAAGTAGCAGAGAACCAACTGTAAAATACAGACCAATAATTCTTTAATCACTTATGGACTCTCTCTGGTGGACCAACACCTGAAATGAACTTTGCTCTATCAACTAGATTCATACTGCTGCTATTGTATTTTTGGGTATTCAAACTGATTAAGGTGACTTTGGGCTGTGCAAGGGAAGCACTGTTATAACTCAGGCAGGCTCACTCTGATCACTGCCTCAATAAAAAAACCTGCAGGGAAAAGCTTTTAGAAAATCATTCTCTTTGTCAGTTAAGTATTTTCCTGAGGCTTTGGTTCAAATGTCTAGGTTTTCTTATGGAAGCATTTCCTGTCAAATGCTTCTAATGAATGGCTGTGCTGGAGGATCTAGGTAGGCAATTCAGCACTATGGTCAGGGGCTCTGAATTTGTGAGCTCTCAGGAATGATCTTCCTGATCAGTCCTAAGCAGATTCAGCTTTCTGCATATTTGAGGGTTAATCTTTGCTAAGAGATGTCTGTCCACGGCACTGACAGCTACTCTAGCTCAGTATTTTGTTGGGGCTGTGTCACGGTCCGGAGACATTAGATGTCTCGGTCCGGAGACACAGTTCTTTTAAATATTCCCGTGTTGTGAAATTAAAGGCACAAACGAGGCCAAAGTATCAACAGCTAGACTATTTATTACATAAAGAAAGTGGACATAAGAAAGGAAGAGGGAGAAAAGAGAGAGAGAGAGAGGGACGAGAGATAGAAGAGGAAAGGAATTATATTACCACACCCCTCATCCCCCCCAAGATAAAGTCTGTGGAGGAAAGGTGCTGCAGGAGATGTTGGGTTTGTAGAGACACCGTGGTGAGGCTTTTGCTGGAGAACAGCTGTGGTCCTCTGGGGAGATGTTGGGTTGATACAGGAACAGTGCTGAGGCTCCTCTGGGCAGCCTGGGTCTGTAGAGGGCTGGAGCTGTGGTCCTCCGGGCAGCTTCTGTTCTCCGGAGCAGCATTGTCCCGGCTTCTCAGCGGCCTGGCCCGTCTCCTGTGTTTTTCTTCATCTCCATTTTTCTCCCCGTTTTTCTCCTCTGTTTCTCTCCTTTGTTTCTCTCTACAAACCAGTAGTTGCTCAAGTCTTTTATACAGTTTTTTAGTCCTTAGGTATGTAGTATTGTCCCTCAGGAATTCCTTGGGTCCATTGTTGTAGTCCCGTGTTATCACGATGCAATCACAAGCTGATTTGCATCCAGGATTGGTGGACAGGATTCTTTCCACCTTCTTTCCAGTGGCTCTGCTATCACTTTTATCTTTGTTGACTCACATAGAGAGAGACAAACTTATTAGACTGTCACACCACCCCGTCAATCAAAGATAAAAGGAAGAAAGAAAGGAAAGAAAGGAAAGAAGTGGAAAAGGAAGGAAAGAAGTTTTAAACAATTTTTGCAATAGACATAAGTTTTGATTGGCTAACAGCACAAATCTGTTGTACACCATCATTAGACACAAACTGCATGTTGGACACTACATGTTGAATCACTGTATACAACAGGGATTTATACAAGATTGACAATGCTAAGAAAATATAACAAAATTAAACCAGGTAATTACACAAGGTGAAAGCATCCTTGTTCCTCCTGGAAGCCAGGAGAACAAACAAACCCATACCCCCCCACCCCGTCAGTCCTTCAGTTTGGAATTGAAGTGAGAGCTTCAGTCCAGATCTGAATGTCTGCGGGGTTATGGAAAGTACAGTCCTTGAAGAGATGTCTTCTGTGATGCAAAACTTGAGAAGTCTTCCATATTGTAGCAAGACAAGTCCTTCTGACAATACATCAGGTAGTCTTCAGCATTAGAACTTAAATTTAGCATTAGAACTTAAATAAGAAACACAAATAAGAAACACAACCTTGAAACATACAAAACTGGTATTTCCAGGTTACCATTCAGAGCCACCCTCTCAGGTGATAATTACTTTGAATGGGCCTGTAAGTATCTCTCAGGTGATAATTACTTTGAATGGGCCTGTAAGTATCGTTGATTGTTTCAGGTTCTCTCAAAGCCAAGCTAAACACAAACAAAGGCCTTTTTCCAAACCAAGTACAATTTTTTGGTGATCTCCTGACTCATGCTTCACCCCCCAATTCACCGCTGGGAAGTGAAGCCCTTAGTTGCCCTGGGGGCCATATCCCTCCCCTCATCAAATGGTCCCACCAAGAGGGGAGCAGTGACCTCAGCCCTCTTTTTAGGCTCGGGCCAACATTGCACAATGATTCGTAATTGTCTCGTGGCTACCCCATCAACCACTTCTTTTGGAATACCTTTCTCCCGACCCACGCCCCACCAATATTGCCGGGTATTCAAGTGTTCCCTGCCCCCAGCCAGGTGCCTACTAGGAATACAGCGCATCTGGCCCTGGGGGCTTGGTGGGTGAGTCATTTTCACATGTCTCAAGCCTCTAGTTTGAGGTTTTTTCATTTCCTCAGGTACACTATACTGCCTAGCATAATCTAATAATTCCCTCCCCACATCTTGCCATGTCCTGGAAGAAAGTGGGGTATTAGCTATTTCTTTTTGAAGCTGGATACCTCTTATTTTAAGCAAGTCAGAGAGGCCTCTGATCAAAGGAGTCATTCTGTTTGCATCCACCAGGATAGAAAGAGGGGATTCAAAATGATGTTTTAGTTCCCTTTCATATATCATCTGCAGGCATGCAGCTTTTTGCACATTCTCCATTATCTGATTCATCCCTCCCCGCAGAATTAGGGGTTCACCCCTCTCCTTTGGATCAAACCCCCCTGCCCAATAGGCAGCTCTTTGCGTAAGACTCCAGGGTCCACTTCTGTTTTTTGTAGTTAGAAAAACATTATCACCCCAATAGCCCATGGCTTCAGCTTCTGTTAACATAATCTGATCACCTCCAGTTTTTGAAACTCGCCAGACATATTCCACCTCAGATTCCTCAGCAGAGCGTGCAAATTCTTTACGAATTTTGGCCAATTCAGTGTAGGAGAAAGGCATTTCTTTGGTTGTGATAGTGGGGGTAACCTCCCCATCCTCATATAAAACTTCAGTTTTAATGAGAGGTCTGATATGCGCAGCAGCTTCCTTAGCTGCTGTCAATTCTGCCCGAGGGCACATAGGGGCAGACTCCAAGTAATTCACACCCTCTTTTGAGTCCAAATACGAATTTTGCCTCCTCTCCTTTTCCAATTGAATTTTAAGATCTGCCACTACGTCTTTCAAAGTGGCAACATGGCTTTGTAGTGACGAAACTAAGTCCTGCAAAGAGGAAATAGTTATATTCTCCTGTTCATGCCATTCATCTTTCTCCTTCACTGAGGCGGCTAAACAGGCACCTAAAACCGCACAAATAAAGCCTTTGCCTTTCCCGGCTTTTGCTCGTGCATCTTTCTGCAGGGCCACAATTCTATCAGCCACACTCTGGAAATTATGCCAATTTTCACGGGCCCAGTCAAGTACCTGTACAGAGGGGCGGGCACCGTGAACTTCTAAAAGGTTAAAAAGCTTCTCACTCCCGGCCATCTCTTTTGTTTCAGAAAGCATTTCTTAATAGGGCACTAAGTTTCGCGGGGAAGTCAGATCAAAACACTATTTGTACCAACAAAAGCATCCCTGGAAAAAACGTACACTTTTAAAAGGCTTACTCCAAAATAATCTTCTCCAGGAAAAATGCACAATAGATTTCTCAGGAGAGGTCACACACAAGAAAAAACAACAACAACCTGGGCTTCTCAAGGAAGTCACACTATTTCCCTGAGAGAACCCACACTTGCAAAAGCTTCTTAGCTTTTGTACCTCAATTTTTTTTTGTTACACTAGAACAACCTTGTAATTCTTAGGGAAGAGTTACTCTGTTTCCCTGAGCGAACACACACCAGCAGAAGTTTCTCAACTTTTGCTTCAATACTGGGCTTCTCGGGAAAGCCACACTTTACAAATATCACCAACACTGGGTTCCCTAAAAGAGGGTACTGAGAATTCTCGGGGAGGTCACACTATAAAGTCAACAGTTGTACCCCAGATAATCTTCCCCGGGAAAGCACGCACATTTAAAGCAGGGTACAGAGGATTCTCGAGGAGGTCACACTATAAAACCAACAGTTGTACCCCAGATAATCTTCCCCGAGAAAGCACACACATTTAAAGCTTTTGAGAACTCCCACACAGTCTCTCTGAAAATTTCGCTTCGTCCTTCTCCGGCCACTTCCCTCGCGGGCGAGTGGAAACGCGAATCTGGACTCCACTCTCGCTTCGTACTAAAAGTACGTCTCAGGCACACACACACATTTCGGGGTTCTCAGAAATGCAATAATTTTGCTGTGATACTTTTCACTGCACGGGAATCCTGCCGACTACGCCATTTAAATGTCACGGTCCGGAGACATTAGATGTCTCGGTCCGGAGACACAGTTCTTTTAAATATTCCCGTGTTGTGAAATTAATGGCACAAACGAGGCCAAAGTATCAACAGCTAGACTATTTATTACATAAATAAAGTGGACATAAGAAAGGAAGAGGGAGAAAATAGAGAAAGTGGACATAAGAAAGGGAGAGGGAGAAAATAAAGAGAGAGAGAGAGAGAGGGACGAGAGATAGAAGAGGAAAGGAATTATATTACCACACCCCTCATCCCCCCCAAGATAAAGTCTGTGGAGGAAAGGTGCTGCAGGAGATGTTGGGTTTGTAGAGACACCGTGGTGAGGCTTTTGCTGGAGAACAGCTGTGGTCCTCTGGGGAGATGTTGGGTTGATACAGGAACAGTGCTGAGGCTCCTCTGGGCAGCCTGGGTCTGTAGAGGGCTGGAGCTGTGGTCCTCCGGGCAGCTTCTGTTCTCCGGAGCAGCATTGTCCCGGCTTCTCAGCGGCCTGGCCCGTCTCCTGTGTTTTTCTTCATCTCCATTTTTCTCCCCGTTTTTCTCCTCTGTTTCTCTCCTTTGTTTCTCTCTACAAACCAGTAGTTGCTCAAGTCTTTTATACAGTTTTTTAGTCCTTAGGTATGTAGTATTGTCCCTCAGGAATTCCTTGGGTCCATTGTTGTAGTCCCGTGTTATCACGATGCAATCACAAGCTGATTTGCATCCAGGATTGGTGGACAGGATTCTTTCCACCTTCTTTCCAGTGGCTCTGCTATCACTTTTATCTTTGTTGACTCACATAGAGAGAGACAAACTTATTAGACTGTCACAGGCTGTCAGTAAGGAAACCACATCTCTTCCAATGGAGAGGCTTGCCTGACAGCGAATATAGATGCCAAAGGGACGTGAGATCAGTCATTTGTATTTTGAAATCTGCCTTTGTCTGTTGATTTCCTTAGATATCTAAGACAACCTTCAGGTGGGGTCTCAGCAGAGCTGAGCAGAGGGGGAGAATCACCTCCCTCGACCTGCTGGCCGCACTTCTCCTGATGCAGCCCAGGATCTGATTGGCTTTGTGGGCTGCAAGTGCACATTGAGAGCTCCTGTTGAGCTTTTTGTCCACCAGTACCCTCAAGTCTCTCTCCTCAGGGCTGCTTTCCAGCCAGTGCCTGCCCAGCCTGTATTTGTGCCTGGGATTGCCTCGACCCAGATGCAGGACCCTGCACTTGCTCTTATTGAACTTCATGAGGTTGGCTTGTGCCCACCTCTCCAGCCTGTCCAGGTCCCTCTGGATGGCCTCCCTTCCCTCCAGCTGTCTGCTGCACCACACAGCTTGGTGTCATCAGCAAACTTGCTGAGGGTGCACTCAGTGCCACTGTCCATGGCAGCCACAAAGATGTTGAACAAGCCTGGTCCCAGGACTGATCCCTGAGGGACTCTGCTTGTCCCTGGCCTCCACTGGGACATGGAGCCATTGACAGCCACTCTTTGGGTGTGGCCATCAAGCCAGTTCCTTATCCATCTAGTGGTCACCCCTCACACCCATGTGTCACCAGCCTGGAGCCCAGGATGTGGTGTGGGACAGTGTCGAAGGCTGTGCTCAGGTCCAGGTAAATGACATCAGTTGCTCTCCCCTCATCTATTAATTTTGTCACCTGCTCATAGAAGGCCACCAGGTTGGTCAGGCAGGATTTGCCCTTGGCAAAGCCATGCTGACTGTAATGGCTCATTCAGTGCAAGATCTGAACTCCTTCCATTTCTCTTGCTGTGATAAGGGCACACTTGCCATTATTCCAGCTGCATTGTCCACATTGCTGCAGTAAAGGTTTTGTCAGCACTTCCTCTCTAAACACTAGTTTCCCCTCACTATATTTAACTTGTTTATAAAAACAATCATAATCAGTTGGGCTCTGGGCTGAAATTTGGCAAGGGTAATTACAGTTTATTCATAGCACTTTGCAGGGATTTAACCATCTAGTCCTAATTGCTCTTGGAGGCTGAAACTCAACATTTTAATTGTTTATGTGGTGCTGAGTACAACAGAGCACTAATCTCATTAGGCTATAGGCATAAGAGAAATCTTAAACTGTATTATTAATTACTGTTCACAGCTATCAGATAAGCAATTCCCTGGGCACTTACACAGAGGCAGTAAGCTTTGGCTTGCTGTTGTGCAGAGTAACACAACACTCTTTGTTTTCTATTATTCTATAGCTTATGGAAGTTAACTGGAATGAAGGCCAAATATGACAGAAACACAATGTAAGAAACAAATCTGGGTTGGAAGACACAATGTCTGTAGGGATAATGTGCAAAAAGAAATAGGAAATGCAATTAAAATAATCAAGAGAAGTTTTCACAAGACATTAATGAAGTGGTCGTTATTTCCTTCTTGAACACTGCTTACATGCAGGAAAGAAAGACCAGCATGAAGATCACTGCTCTGTCCAGGAAGTCTTCCATGAAATAGTTGGGCATTGATTTGGGGGAGAGGGGGAAGAAAATAGATAAATGCCTGTATCTGCCAATTTTGGGTAGTCTTGAACAGTAATGAGCTCTGCTTCCTTGCTTTGCTGAATCTTTTCCCATTCTTCACTCCATGTTTTGTCTGTCTTACTCTTCTTGCTTGCCTTTCTTGAAGTAAGGATATAGACAGCCCTGGACCTATAGATCTAGCTTGAGTGATTTTAGAGGCTGCTTCCCCCAGCTGCTCCATGCCACCCTTCTCCTCTACTTCTCCAGCTCCTACTGCATTTCTCTGTGAACTAAACCAGCTTAGGGTAAGCAGTTTCCCAGAAATACCTGGGGTCTGAGCTAATCCATTTCATTAGGCACTGAAGCAGGCTGGCAATAGGTACCATGAGCCAGGAGTACACAATATGTCAGGCACAGGAAAGGAGAAGAAGATGGGCAGAACATGGAAAATTTTGCTCTTCCTGACTTCTCTGGAGAAATCCCATCATAGACATTGATTTAGTCAAGACTGCGCTTTGGCACATGGCTGCCAATCTATAACCAGCATGAAGGCAGTTGTTTGAAGCTTCAAGGCAGCATCTTGAAAGGTTTTAGTACTCACTGAAACAGCTGAGCCAATCTCACAAGAGAGCTAACCCCCCATTTCTTTGGAGGTTCTTCCCCTCCATGTGTTCTTTAAAGTATTATTTCAAAACTTTTTTACTATGATGATAATAATATAGTTAACTGCAAGCAATTTAACACCAAATTAAGCACCTCAGGTAGATATTTATTGCTGTGGAGATGCACAAGGATCTTACTAACAAGTTCTTTGGGAAAAAAACCCAACACATTAGAGCCTTAAAAGGAGAGTAGGTTAACAACTAGGATTAGAATTCAAACTCAAGAAGGAGACAGAATCTTCTCAGCAGCCTATCTCAGGACAGTGAGGCAAAGCAAATACAGAAGAGTCATCAGTGGTCTCGGCTTGGAAGATAGAAAAGGAGAATGCAGTACATAGTGAGGGCTCAGAGTATGTGGTTGGTAACTAGAGTGACTGAGGAAAAAATGGAGAGAAATTGAGGTTGTTTTCTGCATATGTTTTTTTAGGCACTGTGCAGCTGTCTTCCTTGCACTCCCTCCCAGTGAAATACTTCCTCCAGAAGTGTGGGAGAAAATTACTGAGAGGCAAAAGAGACAGCAGGGAAGGCATTTCAGCTCTGCGTGATGATGTCGTGCCATTAGCACAAAGCCCCGCATTGTCAGTGAGGAAAAAAAGGTCAGCGCCGAGTCTGTCGGGGATGTGAAGCCTGGCCAGCCTTCCTCCCCTGCCTTCAGCAGCTCAGCAGCACGGCGGGAGCAGAGCAGCTCGTTTTCATAGCGGAAGGGCCGCTGAGAGGAGAGAGGGAGCTAACCCGGAGATTTTTAAATGGCAAAGGTTGCTACAGAAGGCTCCTGAAACTTGGAGTTGTGGGAACAAATAATTCCTCCGTGTGAGGCACAAGGGTGCGTGTGTGTGCCTAAGGCAGAAACAGAGCAGTGAGTTTAGGGTAATCCCTAAATGACAAGGAGTGCAGAGGTCGGTCCTGCAGCCGAGGTGTGCTGCAAAGGCTTGAGAGATTCTTTAGGGGGGAACTGCAATATTTCCTAATGCTGTTGGGAAGACAAGAAGGCAATTTTGGAAGAGATTCCAAAGCAAATGTCCAAGTGCCCTACTTGTTCTCGTTCTGAAGGAGATGAAGAACTCTTGATTTTCTGAAAAGATTGCTTTGAAATGGTAGGAGCTAAGTACTTGTGAAGAAGGAGTGCAGAGGGGCAAAGTTTGGTTTAGGAGGGTTACCTCAGACTGCTGTGGGCTTGATTAGATCTGCCAATGTGCTATGAAGAGGTCTGCATCTCAGAACAGCTCTGGGCAGTCCTGCTTCCAGGATGAGGCAGGAATTGAAGGAGAACTTGCAGTACAGAAGAGAGCACTCTCTCGCTTCACAAAGTAATCACACTCCTATGGGACCAGAATGTAGGAAAGCCCAAACCTAAAGGAGGCATCAGCAGATCTGTGCTGACTTCTATTACCTCTTATGCAGTACACAAAATAGATCAGCCATCAGATCCACAGCAAAGCAGGTGCCTGACACCTTGCACAGCACGTAGATGAAACACATAAGAAGATGTGTCTGAAGATACAGATGCTCTTCTTGCTCTAGCTATATCAGACAAACCAGTTAGCACAATCTAACCCAGCCCTAGTTGCTGGTCACCACCTGTGGTGGGTGTCACCTTACTGTCCCTGAAGCTCTGCTCATTAGCTGAGGTTAGTCGAGAAGAGATGTGTTAGATGAGAGCTACCATTGTAGCTGTAGATGTTTCTGCTTCCCTTGTGCAATATTCCACTGCTGCCTCTTGTGATGTTTTATATATTAAATAGTAAACAGTAAAAATTTTATAGTAAAATATCAGCTGCCACATCCAACCTCCTAATTAGGACCACTCCAGCTGAACAAATACAATGTTGGTAGCAATCCTTCCTTTCATTTACACTAGCTATGTAACTAGAATGAAGGTGTGTGGTACATAAATGTGGCCAGTCAGTTCTCAGGCTTTCTAAGTCACTAATTTTAGTTGATAAAAAAAATCTCACATCTTTCTTCATTTAACTAATTCTTTGCTCTGGTAACAACAGAGAAAACAAATCAAAGTCAACCAAAAGCAGTAACAGCAAGAAAAGGAAGGCATGAGAATGGAAAGAAGAAAAAGAAGTCAGCAAGTAGGGCTCTGAGATAAGAAAAGGTTTTAAGAGGCCGTCATATCAAGCTGCAAAGTGAATTGTAGTGGACTAAGGGGCTCTCTTCCTTCAGAATGTCCTTCCATATTGCTCTGCTTCCCTGTAGGGGAAAGCACCCTAGATAGATGCCATTAACTGTCCTTTTTTCTTGGCTTTTATTGTTGTGGCTTTTATTTCTTTGGTGTTGCTATTCTTTATGATTGGTGTATCTGATTTCCAATGTAAGAGCACTAAATGGCAGAAGAAGTGTAGAAATGGTAGAGTACAATGCAGGGAACAAGTGAGCAGAGAACAAGTGAGCAGACAGCGGCTTCTGGCAAATACCTCCCACTCTTCTTGTCATAAGGATGCTCTTGCAGCAGGGGTCTGTGGAGACCACAGCTAAATGAGTAATGAGGAATCTTGAAGGCCTAGTCCAGATCTTCCACTGATATAAATTTACACTGTCCCCAAGATTTTAGCAAGTCTGCAAAGGTGGAAACTGATCACTGTTGATCCTAGGTATTTTCCAACCTTCATCATTCAATGATTCTCTTCTAAGCTTTTGACTACAAACAGGTTCCTATGGTCAGAAATTAATCTTTGCAAAGAAAACCACACAAACAATATACCTCTATACCTCAGGAAACAAAACTAAGTTCTCTTTTGCCAAGTTAGCTACAGAATTTCTGTGCTGCCAACAACTTGTCTTGAAGTTTCTGCTGAAGTGACCCTTAAAAACAGTATTGAAATTCTTCTGCTTGGGTTATGGAGGCTAATAAAGAATCTGATAGCTGGTGGGAGGGCACTGAAGCAGTCAGGCATGTGAAATCATACACAGTCTGTGAAATCATACACACATCTGTAACCTGAGATTTTTCTGATGCCATGGGAAAAAAGTGCAGAACTGCTGCTGCTCAGTTCTCTCAAACTTTCAGAGCTGTTTCTAGACGTGGGTATCTCTGCAGTGAGTGATGGTTAAAGCAGATGTTTGTGCAAAACCCAACAAGGCTGTCTATCTGCCTTCAGCAAGCTGTCTTAGTAGTTGCTGTGCACTAAAGGTAAGGGCTAACCTGAAACCTAGAACTGGCTTTATTGAGCAGATCCTTGCACAGCAGTGAAAACTGCAGAGTGCACAGGAGCAAAAAGAGAAATCAACTTCTCTGGTGGCAGTAAAGCCTGCTGAAACCACCTAAGCATCATCATCAGGGACTGATCTGGCATGGAGTCTGCTCGATTGAAAATAAGAGACAATAATTTTCTTATGGCTCCATAATTCAGCTGAATAACTTGGTTTGTTATCTAATACTACTCTGTCATACAGAATGATCTGTATGTTGAAAGCCCTATTTAGGCATAAACTAATTCATTTTCATGGCAGGGACTAGTTCTGTGAAGTGCTGTGCTTCTACAATGTGAGAGAAATTGAGGAGGCACAATACCTCACAGGGTGAGGGTGAATTTCCCATTAGATAGTAATTAAATGTTATGAGTCCCACTGGGACACAGAGATATTAAGCAGAGATATTAAAGGAGTTAGTCATGGCTGTCCATCAGTCCCTCTTTGGCTCCTGACTCAGAGCACAATGGTGGCAGCTATCATTGACCTGTCCACTACAGTCCTCTTCTTCATACCACCACTATGATTGCCTTCTGTTAATGGCATAATAAGAGTTTAGTTTAGGTGCAGTGTTTCTGCCATACTGCTAGACAGAATGAGGCAAAATTTGGGGTCAGAATAAATGCTAAGTCATTTGGATAGTTAATCTCTCCACCTCCTTATTTCACTAGCTGCTTTAGCAAATACTCAAGCTTATTCCATTTCTCACCATGTAGAATGATGAACTTGAAATATTCCTAGGCTAAAACAGCCTGAGAAGGGGGAAAAAAAGAAAGGAGGGAAGATAAACCACTTGTGACACCAGGTGAAGCACATGTCAGTAATTGGAGGGTTATATTAATATTTTACCCCTTTCCAAAGTCATCATTCCAAACCTAGAAAATGTAGAGAGAGGTTTCTGATGGGTTTTTTTTAAGCTGTGTATTACAACTGTGCATTTCACCCTAATGGCTTTGTAATTTGACATGCAATGGTTTAATAGTGGAAGCTGAAGCAGATCCACTAACAACTGAGAGCTAAAGCACGCACAGATGAGAGCTCCTGACAGGCAGAGCTTCAATTCAGCAACTTTGTGCAGGCAGTAGAGCTGTAGCATAAAAGTTAGCAGGAAAGAAAAGGTTGTGAAAAAGGACTGGCTGAAATAGCTCAAGATGAACGTTCAAGGCAGTTCTTTGGCAGCTTTTGGTTTTTTAGTGTGGCTTCTGGTTTTAATTTCTTCTTTCAGCTTGGTGTCTTCATTTTACAGTGAAGAAATTGCCCTTTGTGCAATGCTTGTAATCTCTGGCAATGTTTCTTACCTCTGCTGCATTATTTTTGTCTATATGAAATTTAACCTTGGAGTGCTACAGGAACAGTAAGGAAATTTTTCTTCCTTGCCTTGATGAATAGAAAGGTCCATAGCACCATTGCTGTGGGTACAAATCTCCCATTCAGGACATGTGAGCAAATGTGGGCTTTGACATGCTGATATGTGACAGCAGACATCTGTAAGGGCAGTGACAGCTAAGGAAAACCCAGTGGCAGTTTTGAGCCCCTGGAAAAACAACCACAAAAAGTCTGATCCAGCAGCTGCTTCTGAGATGTTTTTGTCCATTTTATGAAATGTGTGGTTGCTTCTCACCTTTATTTCCTGTAAACTGCATTGGGGCAGGAGCCAATGCTGCCACAGACCAACGCTGATTCTGTAGCCCATGCTTTTGTAACCTTTCAGTTACACTACTCTCATGTTTGCTTTGATGACCTCCCTGAGAAAATTCTGCAAAGCTCCAATGGATGCAAGGTATTGCAACCTGAATATTGATGTGTGTTAAGGTGGTGAAGACGTTACATCAGTCGAAAGAAAACTGTCTCAAATTCCTTTGATCCAGTTGATTTTGGCAGGAGAAACTTGGGAATTGTTTGGTATGGTCCATCTGGGATGCAAACATCCCGTTAGGAACCTTGCCATTAGAAGAGACCTTCCAAGGGGTTCTCTTAGCTCTGAAATTTAGATATGAGCAGGAGGAAAGGTTTACCATTGCTTTTGTATCCTGAGGATGTGTCACTTTGGGCCACTAACCAGATCTATTGAATTAACAGTCTATGGTACATCCAGATTTGGGAGGTGAATGATGGTGCTTTACTTCTTTGTATCATCTGCTGTTGTCAATTGCCCTGGGAGCTATGCTTCTGAAGGTCTTGCAAGGTGTCTGTGAAAGGCTGGGTGACGTCATTTATTCACCTTGGTTTTCAGTTGTGTGCAAAGCTTTGTTTCAAAATGATTTAAAACTGGTTTTACCCAGTATCAACCTGTCCATGAAAGAACCAACAAGAACCAAGGTGTCAGTTATTCACCCCAAACTTGAGAGTTAGGAAACGGGGTGAGGATGGTTGCAAATCTCTCTGGGGTTACCAAAATCCCAAAGTGGGTTTAGCCAGGGCTCAGCAATCTGCTGCTGCAGTCCATTCCTGTCACCGTCCATATGTTGTGAAAAAGGAAGCCTAAGGCTGAGTGCTGCACTTGTACCTCTCTGCAAACCTGCCTGCAAGCCACCTGACAGACAAACATTTTGAGGTGGGAGCCCAACAGTTCATCAGTTCCTGCCCAAGGGCATAAATGTCTTTTTAAATCCCAGGAGCAGGAAGGTGCTCTTGCATACCTGTATACCTAACTGTCAAATACCTTGCTGCCTTTTTTATGGCTGTATTTTAGTTTTGACCATTACTGTCTTATTGTGAACCAACCCTGATGAGTTCATTTGGGAAAAAAACCCAACAAACCCAGCACTTGCTGCTGTCAGAGTTTGCAGAAAGCAGTGGATTTCAGGTTTTTCATTGGTGAGGCTAAGTAAAGCCATTAAAGCTTTACCCCTCAGTTATTTCCAGCAAGACATCATCTCAGAGGATGCTGGAATGAAGCTAATAAATAAGGGGAAGAAAAAGCCCACAAGAGAAGGCCAAAGGCAGGGACTTTGAGCAAGGCCTGCTTTGCATCCTGGCTTCTCTGAGTTCTTGCTGCAGCTGCAAGAGCAGCTGCATTATTTTCAACCTCATTCTGAGTGATGCTGTGTAATAGCCTCGTTACAGAGGGACTGAAGAGCTAACAGAATTCCACAGCCTGCAGACTTTGTATAAAATTTCCATTCCAAAATACCATATTTAAGCTATTTTTCAATCTTTGACTCTAAATGGGCACAATTAGAGTGGATTTTTATTTGGTTTTTCAGCTGGTAGTTACTACATTGAGCGAGTATTCCTCGTGGTCACAGTCCTGCAAACACACACATGCAGCCTCTGCATTTTATAGGAGTGAGTAGTATCCGAGTCACATAACATTAGCCATGCAAACAAGCAGTTACAGAGCTGGAGCTTATAGTTAGGATGAGGAAATGCAAATGCAGCATATATTTTACATTCAATTTTCTGCATATTCTTTCAAAACAGCAAGAAAATTGGAGTTTGCATATTGTTGGCCATGCTTAGCATTTCAGTCAGCTGGCAAAAGCCCTAATGAATTTGTTAGAGAAAAGCTGATGCAAAACATTCTAAAGGCCTCACTTTTACTGGTGTCCAGAGAATGCCCCTAAAAGTTTGTCAGGGGTCACATCTGAATACGGTCACCCCAGGGTTTCATCTGTGATTCCTAAATAGTTTTGCAAGCTTAAGCTTGGATGTCCTGGCAATGCCACCAATTTGCACAGATGTCACTAATGACCTTTTAAGGCCTAGGCACCATAAAGAGAACATACCTGATAAAAGACTTCATGTATTGATTCTAATGTAATGTAATACAGTATTCTAGTTCCTGAAACCAGTGCAGGGACAAAATGAGCAGTGTGGCCACCCTGAAATGCAGCAGCCCTCATCTTGTTTAGCAGGCTGCTTACAATTCCGGTTCTTGAAGGTATGCAATTAGATGACAACCTCAGTGTTAGTTTAAAATAACATGGCTGCAGGCAAATGCTTGGAAATATAACTCAAGTATCATATAAAGGCTCAGGAAATGAAAGGGAAAGAAGTCAAAGAATGTGTTTGTAAATGAACAGGATACCATTTTCATCTAGTTAGATATTCCTGTTGCCTGCCTGAGGATGTTTAATGTCTAAGGTTAGTAATATTGGGTGACACAGGCAGGTTTTTATCGGTGAGGTACTGTGATAAGAACAACTGCTGAAATGTTTTCATTCTAATGACACTTGACATGGATCTGTCTGGTAAAACTGGGCAGATCATGCGATTTCTGTGCCTCTTGGGGCTAATATGACTTCACTTCTTTTCAGTGCCACACGGATCAGCTTACTAATATTTGTGAACCACAAAGGAATCAGAAGGATGAACATCCTATATATGAATAAATGTATCTCTATTCATTAGCCAGGAAAGCTCTGCTTTGTTTCAAGGAATGATTACTGGAAATGCTTTAGCAGGTATTTTATCAGGAAACAAGATGACATTAAGTGGCAGTTTTTTACAATCAGTTGCCTTTCATTCTTCTAACTTTACTGGAGAAAAAAAACCAAAGTTACATTTTCTTTTCAGATTGTATTTCCCCGAGCACAAAACAGACACATTTGGATAAATAGATTTGGAAGGTATTATTAAATTAAATTAAGAGAAGGAAACAATGAAATAAAATTCAAGTACCTGAAAAAAACAAAGAATATTCTTTTCACAGCCTGGAGTGGGAATCTAATGTTCCTTCTCCACTTTGTCCTAGTAGGATGATGACAGGTATTCTATCATCTTCCAAAGCACCATCTGAGCTGCCACTTCTGGTCTAAACAAGAATGGGTGTCCATCCGTGGAGAACCAATTTCAAAACCCAGTTAAATGTATTAAATCTATTTCTACAGCGAGCACATTGTTTGTGCTTAGCACATTTATTACTGTTATTGCAATAGAATGAAATGATGCAGTCTGAGACCAGGTTGCTATTATACTTCTACATGTTCATTGTCAAAGACATTTTGAAATAGGCCAAGCAGAGGACAGAAGTATCCTTTGCATGAAAATGTGGATGAGGAAATGAGGCACAGAGAAATGCATCCTGCTCAGAGACATAAAGGATGCCCACGGCAGATCAGCTTCTCACTTCCAGAGTTTCACAGCATCTTAGTAATTCCAGCTCAGACCTTACTCACCTCCCTGAGAATACTTTTAGTTCAATATTTCCCAAACAGAAGAAACTGAACCTGCTGGAAGGTGTCTTACTTGTATATAATACCAGAAGGGAAGTCCCTATTCATAATAACCCTTCTTGCTACCACTTGTATCTAAGACCACTGAGTGCAAGGAGTAATTTCTGCCCACCTTGGACCCCTGCTGTTCAGCAGGACCCAAACACAACCTGATGCACATGATTTAAAAAAATAAAATGAAATTGTAAAATAGGTTTAGAAAAGGGTTTTAGGTAAGGTCCTTACTCATTTGTCACGAGACTGAATCGCTGAGCACATTGCAAGTGGAGGGGCGGTGGCAGGCAGTGGTTGCTAGGGACAAACGGTGGGGAAGATGCTGGGGCCATGGAGGTACTGGGATGTGCGGTTCCATGGGGTGGGGAAGCTGCAGGGAGGGGACAGCCTGATCTATTTGGAGGTGTCCCTGCTTGCTGCAGCAGGCTGGACAAGGTGATCTTTGAGGGTCCCTTCCAAGCCAATCTGTGAACCTGGGAATCTGCAGTTGGAGATGAGACAGCTGAGTGTATGGCTGACATCTAAAGCGGTTGAATTTTGGCGACAGAAAGGAAGAGGGGATTTGGGCTAGGTGGCAGAGGAGATGATTGGACTAAATGTATTGGTTTCCCTAGAACGTGCTGTGTCTGGGATGTGAATTTGGGTGAGGTGAAGATAAGCAAAAGCTGCTCGGTCGTTACTCCCCAACCCGTTAAACATGGAGGTAGACGGATTGGGCAGGAGCCCTCCGTTCCTTCCCAGGGCCACCTCCCCTGGAAGGAGAGAGGCTAGCGCTAGCTCGGGAGACGCAGATTACCCTGGTTAGCCCGCAAGGGGCAGAGCTGTGCCGAGAGAAGCGGAGCGGCGGCTCCATCCTTACCGATCCGGACGCCCTCTGACGGCGGCCCTTGCCGTGGTCGGCACAAGTGTTTGGATGTGTCCACGGTAACGCGGCCGCTTACGCATCCCCGCGGGGCATCGGTCATAACGGCTGGCCGGCCACTCCCTGCAGCTTCCCCACCCTGTGTAGCCCCACACCCCAGTGTCCCTCATGTCCCTAGCACCTCCGTCACCCCTCACCCCTCGCCACCAGCCTTCCACTTCCATGGTGAGCCCCCGGGTTTGGCCATGACTCTGGCTAAAATCAAAGGTGGCCAATTTGTGCTGTAAATGGGGCCTTCCAGGCTCAGTGGCAAGTCCAGCCCACCCAAGTGTCATTATTTAGGATGGGTGATGGCTCTGTCCAGGCTAACGAATTTGGGAGAGGCTACTACTCTAAACTTCCAAGATTTGATCCATTTTTTAAAAACACCTTTAAGAAATACACATCTTCTTCGAACAAAAATGTGAAACCAAATGAGAAGTAGTTACAAAAGGTGAAGTAAACAGCAGGCTGATTACAGACACTGTTAGGTTGTTCATGTCCCCTGATTTTACTTAAAAAACAATAAAAAACTGGTACTGGTGCAGCTGGATTGCTCATGAGATGTATTCAAAGTTGCTAGTCCTAATGGCATAGTTTGTAAGGCTGAGCATTCCCTGTACAGCAATGTTTGAACTGAATGCTTTGTATGGATGTGATTAGTTCGTACAGGTGTGTGATTATGCACATGGGATCTGATTCACAGGTTTGCTTCTTCCTTGACAAAGGAGAGATGTAAGCAAAAGCCTCAAAAGGTTTGTGCTGGTTCAAAATATTCATGAAGGGCAAAACATGAGGTTTAGAAATGCCACATAAGGCTGGAAAAAAAGGAGTTTCTAGATCTTCTGAAATGTCTACTGTGCAAAGAATTGTAGTGTTTAAGGCTCATAAAATAGATTAAGAGTCCAGTGCCATCCAGGAGAGGATTTTTTTCCTCTGCTCTGTGTTTGGCTATTTATCAGTAGGTCTTCTAAGCAGAAGCTAAGTCTTGCTGACTACATCAAAGATTCTTGACTAGGCACAAACCTTAAAAAATAAAAAGCAGTCTACTTGACAAATGTTTGTGAGGTATGTTTTAGTGGAGGCTTAGTGTTTTCCTGACAAATATCTCCCCCTGCAAAAAAAGGAACCAAACAATCTTTCTTTGGCTGAAAAATAAACAAGAAAGCAAAGCAGTTCTGTTTGATTAACACTTGATGTGAGTGAGCAACAGGTTGCAGTGGTCTCTTTATGATATAACCCAAGCAAGGAGTGCAAATTCAATACAAGGACACAAGGTATTGAGAGTATAGCTTTCATGAGACACTGAAACAAAATTCTCCAATCAAAATGCTTTGCTTTTCATCTTCCCTAAGGGCTTGTCTTAAATGCATCCATAAAAAAGTGCAGGTAGCCAAAGTCAGGGAAGGCAGCATTAGCATCATGTACTCTTGCAGGATCTTTTCTGGTCAAAAGCTGAGCTGCAACATTACCTATTGAAAAGGTGGCTTTTCTAGTTCTGAGATGACTCCTCCACCTTTGAAAGGATCTAATACAACATTCACCTGTTCAAAGGTGTGTGTTGAGTTTGTGTGGTGGGGTTTTGGTAGCAGGCAGAAGGCTGCAGAGGTGGACCCTGGGAGAAGTTGCTAGAAACTGGGTGGGTGGGTGGGTGGGTGGTAGCACCATCTATTTAAGAGGGGGAAAACCAGCAGCACCTGTGGGGAATGTAATGTTGGAGCAGATCTGACCATGGCTGAGCCAATCAGTGATGGGGGTAGCACCATCTATTTAAGAGTGGGAAAATCAGCAGCACCTGTGGGGAATGTAATGTTGGAGCAGGTGCCTGAACCCCAGGAGGCCATGATTCTGAGGGAAGTCTGCACTGAAGCAGACTCTTGGTGAGAGTTGTGGACTTATAGAGAGAGGAGTTGTGCTGGAACAGGTATACTGGTGGGGCTGGAGCAGTTTGTGGAGGTCTGGCTGCTGTGGAAGAGATGCTATGTTTGAGCAGGGGGAGAGTCTGAGGAGCTCTTCTCCTGAGGAGGCAGGAGCAGCAGAGGCAACTTGTAATGATAACTGACTGCAGCCCCCCGTTCCCTGTCCTGTTGTGCTGTTGGAATGGTGCAGGCAGACAAAAGTTTGGAGTAAAGGTAAGTCCGGGAAGGGTGGAAGGAAGGTGTTTTTAAGACTTGGTTGAGCTTCTTATTATCTTCCTTGGATTTGATTGGTAAGAAATTAAACAGGATTTTTAGAAGCTCTTAACTTCTCTGGTAGCTGTGCCCTTCACACAGTGTGGGCTCTCGCACTATGGGTAGATTTGCACGTTCCCAGATCCAGCTCTTAAGTGGTGTATTTAGAGCATCTGTTGTAGCATTAAGGAGAGGTTTCTGCCATGCTGTGTTGATGGAGAACATTTTGTGACATCTTGGGATTGAATCCTTCTTCTGAACGCATCCTCTGGCTTTGGATACCTTCCTGCTTGCTTCCTGCAAAATGCATTCATTTTAGAGGCTTTCTTTTTAATTTTTGTAATGTCTTTACTTACCTGTGTCACTCCTGAGAAAGGATGAAGCTGTGATATGCTGGCACATTAGTCTAAAAACTAGGGTAGTGTGGTACTGAGGTGAAAATTAAGTGTATTACTAATGCTTGGCTCAGTGCTGGGGAAGAAGAAGTCCGATGAAAAACAGCAGTTTCTGTTTCTGCAACTGTTTAAAGACTAATGACAAAAAAGACCAACAGAAACTCGGAGTAATTTAGTCCTTACTGCAGCTGGGCTCCTGCTCCTCCCCTTCCTGCTATTTTTAAACAAGTTACTTTTAATATTACCTAGACATTAATGTTTTAGATTGGGTACTATTCATGCTTCATAACTACTTTTCATAACTGTTTCAATGGGTCCAGGCCCAATTCCACTGAGGTCAATTAGAAGATTCCAAAGAAATCCTTCCTTCCCCTCCTTGCATTAGTATGCAGCTTGTAAGAGGGCTGACATTGGCCTGTGCTTCCATCTTAAAATATTCCAAAGGAAGATTTTCCTATGGGAAGAACTATGACTATATAATTTGTGGATTGTTGTCAGGCAAGAGGGGACATGGGTCCCAGGAACACCTGTGCAATTCAGGCCTTGAAGAATTCTCTGTTGATAATATACTGGCGGAGTAGGAGATGTGAGAAAGTGCTGATTGCTTGGTATGCTGAAGTCCAGCTGCCCCTGAGATGGGAGGCAAGCAAGATAAGGAGGAGGCGAGATCTGGGAAAGAGAGCAATTAGGCCGGATAGAAGAATTCCACAGAGTTGTGAAAACAATGATGTAACCTTTTAGAGAGCAACCAATAGTATGTTGCCAAGTGGGCATAATTATAGCAAACTGTATATAAGATGTGTCTGATGCTCAATAAAGTGGAATCCGCTGATCAAATTGGTCGTTAAAGCGGCCCCCTTCTTGCAGTAGGGCAGGACTAGGCTGTAGGCTGGGCCTTTTGCTGGGGCAGGGCTGGGGCAGGGCTGGGGATGGGGGCTGGGCTGGGGCCGGGCTGGGGCTGGGCTGAGGGCAGGGCTGGGCTAGGGCTGGGCCTGGGGCAGGGCTGGGCTAGGGCTGGGGGCAGGGCTGGGGCAGGGCTGGTGCTGCGCTGGGGCTGGGTCTGGGCTGTGGCTGTGGCTGGGGACAGGGCTGGGGCAGGGGCTGGGGCAGGGCTAGGGCCAGGCTGGGTCTGGAGCTGGGCTGAGGGCAGGACTGGGGCTGGGGCCGGGGCACAGGCCGGGGTTGGGGACAGGGCTAGGGCTGGAGCTGGGGCAGGGCTGGGGCCAGTCTGGGGCTGGGTTCGGCTCAGGACTGGGGCTTGGTCCAGCGCTGGGGCTGGGCAGAGGGCATGGCTGGGCTAGGCCTGGGGCTGGGGACAGGGCTAGAGCCAGAGCTGGGGCAGGGCTGGGGCTGGGCTGGGGCTGGGTCCAGGGCTGGGGCTGGGCTGAGGGCAGGGCTGGGCTAGGGCTGGGTCCGGAGCTGGGTCCGGGGCTGAGGCTGGTGCTGGGTGCTGGGAAGTGATGGGGCTGGGGCAGGGCTGGGGCTGGGTTGGGGGTTAGGCTGGAGCTGGGCCGGGGCTGGGGCAGTACTGTGGCAGGGCGGTGCTGGGGGCCGGGCCAGGGCTGGGGCACGACTGGGCTGGGCATAGGGCTGGGGCTGGGGCAAGGCTGGGGCAGGAGATGGGGCTGGGGCTGGGCTGGGACTGGGCTGGGGTCAGAGCTGGGGCTGGGCTGGGGCTGGGGCTGGGCACGGGGCAGGGCTGGGCTAGCACTGAGCTGGGGCCGGGGCTGGGGCTGGTGCTGGGTGCTGGGAAGTGATGGGGCTGGGGCAGGGCTGGGGCTGGGTTGGGGGTTAGGCTGGAGCTGGGCCGGGGCTGGGGCAGTACTGTGGCAGGGCGGTGCTGGGGGCCGGGCCAGGGCTGGGGCACGACTGGGCTGGGCATAGGGCTGGGGCTGGGGCAGGGCTGGGGCAGGAGCTGGGGCTGGGGCTGGGCTGGGCTGGGACTGGGCTGGGGTCAGAGCTGGGGCTGGGCTGGGGCTGGGGCTGGGCAGGGGGCAGGGCTGGGCTAGCACTGAGCTGGGGCCGGGGCTGGGGCTGCGCTGGGACTAGGGCTGGGCTGGGACTAGGGCTGGGCTGGGGCAAGGACTGGGGCGGGGCTGGGGCTGGAACCAAGTCTTGGGCAGGGCTGGGGCTGGGGCCGGGGCTGAGGGTAGGGCTGGCCTAGGGCTGGGGCTGGGGCAGGGCTGGGGCTAGGCTGGGGCTGGGGCTGGGCTGGTACTGGGCTGGGGTCAGAGCTGGGGCTGAGCTGGGGCTGGGGCTGGGCAGGGGGCAGGGCTGGTGCTGGGCTGGGGCTGGGGCTGGGGCTGGGCTGTGGCTGTGGTTGGGGACAGGGCTAGGGCTGGAGCTGGGGCAGGGCTGGGGCCAGTGAGGGGCTGGGTTCGGCTCAGGGCTGGGGCTTGATCCAGGGCTGGGGCTGGGGCTGTGTTCAGGGCTGGAGCCGGGGCTGGGGCAGGGCTGGGGCCGGGCTGGGGCTGGGCTGAGGGCAGGGCTGGGGCAGGGCTGGGGTTTGGGGTTGGGATGGGGCAGGGCTGGGGCTGGGGCAGGGGCCAGGGCTTGGGCCAGGGCTAGGGCCAAAGCTAGGGCAGGGCTGGGGCCAGTCTGGGGCTGGGTTCGGGGCAGGGCTGGGGCTGGGGCTGGAACTGGGCTGGGGCTGGGGCTGGGTCCAGGGCTATGGCTGGGCTGTGGCTGGGGCTGGGCTGGGGCAGGGCTGGGGATGGGGCTGGTCTGGGGCCGAGGGTGGGGCTGGGGCTGGGGCTGGGGCTGAGTGCAGGGCTGGGCAAGGGCTGGGCCTGGGCCAGGGCTGGGGTTTGGGGCTGGGATGGGGCAGGACTGGGGCTGGGGCAGGGGCTGGGTCCAGGGCTGGGGCTGGGCTGTGGCTGTGGCTGTGGCTGGGCTGGGGCAGGGCAGGGCTGGGCTGGGGTTGGGTCCAGGGCTGGGGCTGGGCTGTGGCTGGGGCAGGGCTGGGGCAGGCCTGGGGCTGGGGCTGGGGCTGGGGCTGGGTTCAGGGATGGGGATGGGGCTGGGCTGGGCTGGGGTCCGGGATGGGGCTGGGCTGGGACCGGGACTGGGCTGGGGTAGGGCTGGGGCAGGGCTGGGAGTAGCGCTGGGGCTGGGCCGGGGACTGGGGCAGGGCTTGGGCTGGGGCTGGGGCTGGGGCTGGAGACTGGGCTGGGTCCGGAGCTGGGTCCGGGGCTGAGGCTGGTGCTGGGTGCTGGGAAGTGATGGGGCTGGGGCAGGGGCTGGGGCTGGGCAGGGGGCAGGGCTGGGCTAGCACTGAGCTGGGGCCGGGGCTGGGGCTGCGCTGGGACTAGGGCTGGGCTGGGACTAGGGTTGGGCTGGGGCAAGGACTGGGGCGGGGCTGGGCTGTGGCTGTGGCTGTGGCTGGGCTGGGGCAGGGCAGGGCTGGGCTGGGGTTGGGTCCAGGGCTGGGGCTGGGCTGTGGCTGGGGTAGGGCTGGGGCAGGCCTGGGGCTGGGGCTGGGCTGCGGCAGGGCTGGGGCTGGGTCAGGGCTGTGGCCGAGGGTGGAGCTGGGGCTGGGGCTGGGGCTGAGGGCAGGGCTGGGGCTGGGGCTGGGGCCGGGGCTGAGGGTAGGGCTGGCCTAGGGCTGGGGCTGGGGCAGGGCTGGGGCTAGGCTGGGGCTGGGGCTGGGCTGGTACTGGGCTGGGGTCAGAGCTGGGGCTGAGCTGGGGCTGGGGCTGGGCAGGGGGCAGGGCTGGTGCTGGGCTGGGGCTGGGGCTGGGCTGTGGCTGTGGTTGGGGACAGGGCTAGGGCTGGAGCTGGGGCAGGGCTGGGGCCAGTGAGGGGCTGGGTTCGGCTCAGGGCTGGGGCTTGATCCAGGGCTGGGGCTGGGGCTGTGTTCAGGGCTGGAGCCGGGGCTGGGGCAGGGCTGGGGCCGGGCTGGGGCTGGGCTGAGGGCAGGGCTGGGGCAGGGCTGGGGTTTGGGGTTGGGATGGGGCAGGGCTGGGGCTGGGGCAGGGGCCAGGGCTGGGGCAGGGGCCAGGGCTGGGGCCAGGGCTAGGGCCAAAGCTAGGGCAGGGCTGGGGCCAGTCTGGGGCTGGGTTCGGGGCAGGGCTGGGGCTGGGGCTGGAACTGGGCTGGGGCTGGGGCTGGGTCCAGGGCTATGGCTGGGCTGTGGCTGGGGCTGGGCTGGGGCAGGGCTGGGGATGGGGCTGGTCTGGGGCCGAGGGTGGGGCTGGGGCTGGGGCTGGGGCTGAGTGCAGGGCTGGGCAAGGGCTGGGCCTGGGCCAGGGCTGGGGTTTGGGGCTGGGATGGGGCAGGACTGGGGCTGGGGCAGGGGCTGGGTCCAGGGCTGGGGCTGGGCTGTGGCTGTGGCTGTGGCTGGGCTGGGGCAGGGCAGGGCTGGGCTGGGGTTGGGTCCAGGGCTGGGGCAGGCCTGGGGCTGGGGCTGGGCTGCGGCAGGGCTGGGGCTGGGTCAGGGCTGTGGCCGAGGGTGGGGCTGGGGCTGGGGCTGGGGCTGAGGGCAGGGCTGGGCTGGGGCTGGGGCTGGGGCTGGGTCCAGGGCAGGGGCTGGGCTGGGGCTGGGGCTGGGGCTGCGCTGGGGCAGGGCTGGAGCTGGGGTAGGGCTGGGGCTGGGGCTGGAACCACATCTTGGACAGGGCTGGGCCTGTGGTGGAGCCGGGGCTGGGGCAGTACTAGACTGTAGGCTGGGCCTTGGGCTGGGGCAGGGCTGGGGCTGGGGCTGGGGCTGGGGCAGGGCTGGGGTTGGGGGCTGGGGTGGGGCAGGACTGGGGCTGGGGCAGGGGCCGGGGCTGGGGACAGGGCTAGGGCCGGATCTGGGGCAGGGCCGGGGCTGGGGCTGGGCTGGGGGCAGGGATGGGGCTGGGGACTGGGCTGGGACTGGGCTGGGGTCAGAGCTGTGGCTGAGCTGGGGCAGGGCTCGGGTAGGGCTGGAGCCGGGGCTGGGGCCGGGGCTGGGGTAGGACTAGGCTGGAGGCTGGGGTTGGGCTGGGGGCAGGGCTGGGGCTGGGGCTGGAACCAAATCTTGGGCAGGGCTAGGTCTGGGGTGGGGCTGGGGCTGGGGCTGGACTAGGGTGGAGACTGGGCCTTTTGCTGGGGCAGGGCTGGGATGGGGGCTGGGCTGGGGCCAGGCTGGAGCTGGGCTGAGGGCAGCGCTGGGCTAGGGGCTGGGCCTGGGGCAGGGCTGGGCTAGGG
This sequence comes from Melanerpes formicivorus, assembly GCF_026170545.1. NCBI lineage: Eukaryota > Metazoa > Chordata > Aves > Piciformes > Picidae > Melanerpes > Melanerpes formicivorus. Next base: position 57,046 of record NW_027142668.1, on the reverse strand, counting down.
CTGGGGGCAGGGCTGGGCTAGTTCTGGGCTGGGGCCGAGGCTGAGGCTGGGGCTGGGGTAGGGCTGGTTCTGGGGCTGGGGCCGAGGCTGGGGCAGGACTAGGCTGAAGGCTGGGCATTTTGCTGGGGCAGGGCTGGGGCTGGGGGCTGGGCTGGGGCCGGGCTGGGGCTGGGCTGAGGGCAGGGCTGGGCTAGGGTTGGGCCTGGGGCAGGGCTGGGCTAGGGCTGGGGGCAGGGCTGGGCTGGCGCTGGGCTGGGGCCGAGGCTGAGGCTGGGGCTGGGGTAGGGCTGGGGCTGGGTCTGGGGCCGGAGCTGGTGCAGGAGCCAGGCCTGGGGCAGGCCTGGGGCAGGGCCTGGGGCTGGGTCTGGGCTGTGGCTGGGGCTGGGGACAGGGCTGGGGCAGGGGCTGGGGCAGGGCTAGGGCCAGGCTGGGTCTGGGGCTGGGCTGAGGGCAGGACTGGGACTGGGGCAGGGGCACAGGCTGGGGCTGGGGACAGGGCTGGGGCCAGTCGGGGGCTGGGTTCGGCTCAGCGCTGGGGCTTGGTCCAGCGCTGGGGCTGGGCTGAGGGCACGGCTGGGCTAGGCCTGGGGCTGGGGACAGGGCTAGGGCCAGAGCTGGGGCAGGGCTGGGGCTGGGCTAGGGCTGGGGCTGGGGCAGGGCTGGGCTAGGGCTAAGCTGGTGCCGGGGCTGGGGCTGGGGAAGGGCTGGGGCTGGGCTGGGGCTGGGGCTGGGTTCAGGGATGGGGATGGGGCTGGGCTGGGCTGGGGTCCGGGATGGGGCTGGGCTGGGACCGGGACTGGGCTGGGGTAGGGCTGGGGCAGGGCTGGGAGTAGCGCTGGGGCTGGGCCGGGGACTGGGGCAGGGCTTGGGCTGGGGCTGGGGCTGGGTTCAGGGATGGGGATGGGCTAGCACTGAGCTGGGGCCGGGGCTGGGGACAGGGCTGGGCCTGGGACAGGACTGGGCCTGAGGCTGGGGCAGGACTAGGCTGGAGGCTGGGCCATGGGCTGGGGCTGGCTGGGGCCGGGGCTGGGGCTGGGGCCGGGGCTGGGGCAGGGCTGGGGCAGGGCTGGGGCTGCGGCTGGGAATGGGGCAGGGCTGGGGCTGGGGCTGGGGCTGAGGCTGGTGCAGGAGCCAGGCCTGGGTCAGGGGCCGGGGCTTGTGGCTGGGGCAGGGCTCGTGCTGGGCTGGGGCTGGGGCTGGGGCTGGGGCTGGGCTGTGGCTGTGGCTGGGGACAGGGCTAGGGCTGGAGCTGGGGCAGGGCTGGGGCCAGTGTGGGGCTGGGTTCGGCCCAGGGCTGGGGCTTGGTCCAGGGCTGGGGCTGGGGCTGGGTTCAGGGCTGGAGCCGGGGCTGGGGCCAGGCTGGGGCTGGGCTGAGGGCAGGGCTGGGGCAGGGCTGGGGTTTGGGGTTGGGATGGGGCAGGGCTGGGGTTTGGGGTTGGGATGGGGCAGGGGCCAGGGCTGGGGCCAGGGCTAGGGCCAAAGCTAGGGCAGGGCTGGGGCCAGTCTGGGGCTGGGGCTGGGCTGAGGGTAGGACTGGGGAAGGGGCACGGGCCAGGGCTGAGACAGGGCTAGGGCTGGAGCTGGGGCAGGGCTGGGGCCAGTCTGGGGCTGGGTTTGGGGCAGGGCTGGGGCTGGAGCTGGGCTGGGGCTGGGGCTGGGTCCAGGGCTATGGCTGGGCTGTGGCTGGGGCTGGGCTGGGGCAGGGCTGTGGCAGGGGCTGGGCTGGGCTGGGGCAGGGCTGGGGATGGGGCTGGTCTGGGGCCGAGGGTGGGGCTGGGGCTGGGGCTGAGTGCAGGGCTGGGCAAGGGCTGAGCCTGGGCCAGGGCTGGGGTTTGGGGCTGGGATGGGGCAGGACTGGGGCTGGGGCAGGGGCCGGGGCTGGGGACAGGGCTAGGGCCGGAGCTGGGCCAGGGCTGGGGTTCGGGGCAGGGCTGGGCTGGAGCTGGGCTGGGGCTGGGGCTGGGTCCAGGGCTCGGTCTGGGCTGTGGCTTGGGCTGGACTGGGGCAGGGCTGGGACTGGGGCTGGGCTGGGGCTGGGTCCAGGGCTAGGGCTGGGCTGTGGCTGTGGCTGGACTGGGGTAGGGCTGTGGCTGGACTGGGGTAGGGCTGGGGCTGGGGCTGGGTCCAGAGCTGGGGCTGGGCTGTGGCTGTGGCTGTGGCTGGGCTGGGGCAGGGCTGGGACTGGGGCTGGGTCCAGGGCTAGGGCTGGGCTGTGGCTGTGGCTGGACTGGGGTAGGGCTGTGGCTGGGCTGGGGTTGGGTCCAGGGCTGGGGCTGGGCTGTGGCTGGGGCAGGGCTAGGGCAGGCCTGGGGCTGGGGCTGGGGCTGGGACTGGGCTGGGGCTGGGGCAGGGCTGGGGTCAAGGGTGGGGCTGGGGCTGGGGCTGGGGCTGAGGGCAGGGCTGGGCTAGGGCTGTGGCTGGGCTGGGGTTGGGTCCAGGGCTGGGGCTGGGCTGTGGCTGGGGCAGGGCTGGGGCAGGCCTGGGGCTGGGGCTGGGCTGGGGCAGGGCTGGGGCTGGGGCAGGGCTGGGGCCAAGGGTGGGGCTGGGGCTGGGGCTGGGGCTGAGGGCAGGGCTGGGCTAGGGCTGGGGCTGGGGCTGGGTCCAGTGCAGGGGCTGGGCTGGGTCTGGGGCTGCGCTGGGGCAGGGCTGGAGCTGGGGTAGGGCTGGGGCTGGGGCTGGGGCTGGAACCACATCTTGGACAGGGCAGGGCCTGTGGTGGAGCCGGGGCTGGGGCAGTACTAGGCTGGAGGCTGGGCCTTGGGCTGGGGCAGGGCTGGGGCTGGGGCTGGGGCTGGGACTGGGCTGGGGTTGGGGGCTGGGGTGGGGCAGGACTGGGGCTGGGGCAGGGGCCGGGGCTGGGGACAGGGCTAAGGCCGGAGCTGGGGCACGGCTGGGGCTGGGGCAGGGCTGGGGCTCAGCTGGGGCTGCGGCTGGGCTGGGGCAGGGCTGGGGCTGTGGCTGGGCTGGGGCTGGGGCTGGGTCGAGGGCTGGGGCTGGGCTGTGCCTGGGGCTGGGCTGGGGCAGGGCTGGGGCTCGGCTGGGGCTGGGGCTGGGCAGGGGTCAGGGATGGGCTAGGGCTGGGGATGGGGCAGGGCTGGAGCTGCAGCTGGGCCTGGGGCAGGGCTGTTGCTGGGCTGGGGGCAGGGCTGGGCTAGCGCTGAGCTGAGGCTGGGGCTGGGGTAGGGCTGGGGCAGGGCTGGGGCAGGGGCCAGGGCTGGGGCCAGGGCTAGGGCCAAAGCTAGGGCAGGGCTGGGGCCAGTCTGGGGCTGGGGCTGGGCTGAGGGTAGGACTGGGGAAGGGGCACGGGCCAGGGCTGAGACAGGGCTAGGGCTGGAGCTGGGGCAGGGCTGGGGCCAGTCTGGGGCTGGGTTTGGGGCAGGGCTGGGGCTGGAGCTGGGCTGGGGCTGGGGCTGGGTCCAGGGCTATGGCTGGGCTGTGGCTGGGGCTGGGCTGGGGCAGGGCTGTGGCAGGGGCTGGGCTGGGCTGGGGCAGGGCTGGGGATGGGGCTGGTCTGGGGCCGAGGGTGGGGCTGGGGCTGGGGCTGAGTGCAGGGCTGGGCAAGGGCTGAGCCTGGGCCAGGGCTGGGGTTTGGGGCTGGGATGGGGCAGGACTGGGGCTGGGGCAGGGGCCGGGGCTGGGGACAGGGCTAGGGCCGGAGCTGGGCCAGGGCTGGGGTTCGGGGCAGGGCTGGGCTGGAGCTGGGCTGGGGCTGGGGCTGGGTCCAGGGCTCGGTCTGGGCTGTGGCTTGGGCTGGACTGGGGCAGGGCTGGGACTGGGGCTGGGCTGGGGCTGGGTCCAGGGCTAGGGCTGGGCTGTGGCTGTGGCTGTGGCTGGGCTGGGGCAGGGCTGGGACTGGGGCTGGGCTGGGGCTGGGTCCAGGGCTAGGGCTGGGCTGTGGCTGTGGCTGGACTGGGGTAGGGCTGTGGCTGGGCTGGGGTTGGGTCCAGGGCTGGGGCTGGGCTGTGGCTGTGGCAGGGCTGGGGCAGGCCTGGGGCTGGGGTGGGGCTGGGACTGGGCTGGGGCTGGGGCAGGGCTGGGGCCAAGGGTGGGGCTGGGGCTGGGGCTGGGGCTGAGGGCAGGGCTGGGCTAGGGCTGTGGCTGGGCTGGGGTTGGGTCCAGGGCTGGGGCTGGGCTGTGGCTGGGGCAGGGCTGGGGCAGGCCTGGGGCTGGGGCTGGGCTGGGGCAGGGCTGGGGCTGGGGCAGGGCTGGGGCCAAGGGTGGGGCTGGGGCTGGGGCTGGGGCTGAGGGCAGGGCTGGGCTAGGGCTGGGGCTGGGGCTGGGGCTGGGTCCGGGGCAGGGGCTGGGCTGGGGCTGGGGCTGCGCTGGGGCAGGGCTGGAGCTGGGGCTGGGGCTGGAACCACATCTTGGACAGGGCAGGGCCTGTGGTGGAGCCGGGGCTGGGGCAGTACTAGGCTGGAGGCTGGGCCTTGGGCTGGGGCAGGGCTGGGGCTGGGGCTGGGGCTGGGACTGGGCTGGGGTTGGGGGCTGGGGTGGGGCAGGACTGGGGCTGGGGCAGGGGCCGGGGCTGGGGACAGGGCTAAGGCCGGAGCTGGGGCACGGCTGGGGCTGGGGCAGGGCTGGGGCTCAGCTGGGGCTGCGGCTGGGCTGGGGCAGGGCTGGGGCTGTGGCTGGGCTGGGGCTGGGGCTGGGTCGAGGGCTGGGGCTGGGCTGTGCCTGGGGTTGGGCTGGGGCAGGGCTGTGGCTCGGCTGGGGCTGGGGCTGGGCAGGGGTCAGGGATGGGCTAGGGCTGGGGATGGGGCAGGGCTGGAGCTGCAGCTGGGCCTGGGGCAGGGCTGTTGCTGGGCTGGGGGCAGGGCTGGGCTAGCGCTGAGCTGAGGCTGGGGCTGGGGTAGGGCTGGGGCAGGGCTGGGGCTGGGGCAGGGGCCAGGGCTGGGGCCAGGGCTAGGGCCAAAGCTAGGGCAGGGCTGGGGCCAGTCTGGGGCTGGGGCTGGGCTGAGGGTAGGACTGGGGAAGGGGCACGGGCCAGGGCTGAGACAGGGCTAGGGCTGGAGCTGGGGCAGGGCTGGGGCCAGTCTGGGGCTGGGTTTGGGGCAGGGCTGGGGCTGGAGCTGGGCTGGGGCTGGGGCTGGGTCCAGGGCTATGGCTGGGCTGTGGCTGGGGCTGGGCTGGGGCAGGGCTGTGGCAGGGGCTGGGCTGGGCTGGGGCAGGGCTGGGGATGGGGCTGGTCTGGGGCCGAGGGTGGGGCTGGGGCTGGGGCTGGGGCTGAGTGCAGGGCTGGGCAAGGGCTGAGCCTGGGCCAGGGCTGGGGTTTGGGGCTGGGATGGGGCAGGACTGGGGCTGGGGCAGGGGCCGGGGCTGGGGACAGGGCTAGGGCCGGAGCTGGGCCAGGGCTGGGGTTCGGGGCAGGGCTGGGCTGGAGCTGGGCTGGGGCTGGGGCTGGGTCCAGGGCTCGGTCTGGGCTGTGGCTTGGGCTGGACTGGGGCAGGGCTGGGACTGGGGCTGGGCTGGGGCTGGGTCCAGGGCTAGGGCTGGGCTGTGGCTGTGGCTGGACTGGGGTAGGGCTGGGGCTGGGGCTGGGGCTGGGGCTGGGGCTGGGCTGTGGCTGTGGCTGTGGCTGGGCTGGGGCAGGGCTGGGACTGGGGCTGGGTCCAGGGCTAGGGCTGGGCTGTGGCTGTGGCTGGACTGGGGTAGGGCTGTGGCTGGGCTGGGGTTGGGTCCAGGGCTGGGGCTGGGCTGTGGCTGGGGCAGGGCTGGGGCAGGCCTGGGGCTGGGGCTGGGCTGGGGCAGGGCTGGGGCTGGGGCAGGGCTGGGGCCAAGGGTGGGGCTGGGGCTGAGGGCAGGGCTGGGCTAGGGCTGGGGCTGTGGCTGGGGCTGGGTCCAGTGCAGGGGCTGGGCTGGGTCTGGGGCTGCGCTGGGGCAGGGCTGGAGCTGGGGTAGGGCTGGGGCTGGGGCTGGAACCACATCTTGGACAGGGCAGGGCCTGTGGTGGAGCCGGGGCTGGGGCAGTACTAGGCTGGAGGCTGGGCCTTGGGCTGGGGCAGGGCTGGGGCTGGGGCTGGGGCTGGGACTGGGCTGGGGTTGGGGGCTGGGGTGGGGCAGGACTGGGGCTGGGGCAGGGGCCGGGGCTGGGGACAGGGCTAAGGCCGGAGCTGGGGCACGGCTGGGGCTGGGGCAGGGCTGGGGCTCAGCTGGGGCTGCGGCTGGGCTGGGGCAGGGCTGGGGCTGTGGCTGGGCTGGGGCTGGGGCTGGGTCGAGGGCTGGGGCTGGGCTGTGCCTGGGGCTGGGCTGGGGCAGGGCTGGGGCTCGGCTGGGGCTGGGGCTGGGCAGGGGTCAGGGATGGGCTAGGGCTGGGGATGGGGCAGGGCTGGAGCTGCAGCTGGGCCTGGGGCAGGGCTGTTGCTGGGCTGGGGGCAGGGCTGGGCTAGCGCTGAGCTGAGGCTGGGGCTGGGGTAGGGCTGGGGCAGGGCTGGGGCTGGGCTGGGGGCAGGGATGGGGCAGGGGCTGTGCTGTGGCTGGGGCCGGGGCTGTGGCTGGGACTGGGACAGGGCTGGGGCTGGGGGCTGGGATGGGGCAGGACTGGGGCTGGGGCAGGGGCCAGGGCTGGGGACAGGGCTAGGGCCGGGGCTGGGTCCGGGCTGGGGCTGGGTTCGGGGCAGGGCTGGGGCTGGGTATGGGCTGGGCTAGGGCTGGGCTGGGGGCAGGGATGGGGCTGGGGCTGGGCTGGGGCCGGGGCTGAGGCCAGGGGTGGGGCTGGGGCTTGGGCTGGGGCAGGGCTGGGCCTGGGCTCGGACCGGGACTGGGCTAGGGTTGGGCTTGGGCAGGAGCTGGGCTGGGGACGAGGTTGGAGCTGGGGCAGGGGCTGGGGACAGGGCTGGGCTAGGGCTGTGGCTGGGGCAGTGCTGGGGCTGGGCTGGGGCCGAGTCTGGGGCCGGGGCTGGGGCCAGGGCTGGAGCAGGGCTGGGGCAGGGCTGGAACTGGGGCTGGGCTGGGGCCAAGGTTGGGGCTGGGGCTGCGGCTGGGCTGGTGCCGAGGGTGGGGCTGGGGCTGGGGCTGGGGCTGGGGCTGCCGACAGGGCTGGGGCTAGGGCTGTGTTAGGGGTAGGGCTGGGGCTGTGCTGGGGCCGGGGCTGGAACCAAGGCTTGGGCAAGGCTGGGGCTGGGGCTGGGGCTGGGGCAGGAGCCAGGGCTGGGGCAGGGCTGTGGCTGGGCTGTGGCTGGGGCTGGGGACAGGGCTGGGGCTGGGCTGGGGCAGGGCTGGGGCTGGGGCTGGGTCCAGGGCTGGGGTTGGGCTGTGGCTGGGGCTGGGCTGGGGTCTGGGGCTGGGGTGGGGGCAGGGATGGGGCTGGGCTGGGGCTGCGCTGATGGCAGGGATGGGCTAGGGCTGGGGATGGGGCAGGGCTGGAGCTGCAGCTGGGCCTGGGGCAGGGCTGGTGCTGGGCTGGGGGCAGGGCTGGGCTAGCGCTGAGATGGGGCCGGGGCTGGGGCTGGGGCTGGGGCCGGGCTGGGGCTGGGCTGAGGGCAAGGATGGGGCTGGGGCTTGGGCTGGGGCTGGGCTGGGGCTGGGCTGGGGGCAGGGATGGTGCAGGGGCTGTGCTGTGGCTGGGGCGGGGGCTGTGGCTGGGACTGGTGATGCCGAATTTTGCCCCAAAAGGCGAGAATAACTGCCTAAGAGACTCAGTTTAAGTCAGAGAGACAGGAGGTATTTTTATTGGCAACGCGTTGGAGAAATCACTAAATGGATTTCTCCCTTTCCCGTAACAAAAGCATGCCTTTTATACAGTTTTGGATGTAGTATTACATCAGATCATATACATAATCATATCTTTGCATGCATATTCATATGGGGCGTGGTTTAGGCGGAGCGTGGGCGGGGACATCTCTTTTGAGGATCTTCTTGGTGGTCATTCCGGTGGCCTTCATCATGGGCAGGGGTCTCCTGATGAGTCTTCCTCCTTAAACTTTTGAACTCCTTTCCTAATTTGGTCAATTCCCGGTGTACCTGGCTTGGTTCCCCTGGCTTGACAAGGCTCTTAGGGTCAGTTTGACCTTGTTGGCTCTGAATCATGCTTAGTCCAACAGCTCTTATCAGTTTCTATTCCCTATCTCCTTTTTCTGTCACAGTGTTCCATGCCTTAGCCGATTTATTGCTCTATCTGGTTTATGCTTTCTTCAAATGCTCCACATTCTATGTTTTAACCCATTATTTCTCGAAAGCTATCTGTTTTGGGGCTTCACTGGGGCAGGGCTGGGGCTGGGCTGGGGACAGGGCTGGGGCTGGGGCTGGGATGGGGCAGGACTGGGGCTGGGGCAGGGGCCAGGACTGGGGACAGGGCTAGGGCGGGGCTGGGGCCGGGCTGAGGCTGGGTTAGGGGCAGGGCTGGGGCTGGGTATGGGCTGGGCTAGGGCTGGGCTAGGGGCAGGGATGGGGCTGGGGCTGGGCTGGGCTGGGGCCGGGGCTGAGGCCAGGGGTGGGGCTGGGGCTGGGTCCAGGGCTGGGGCTGGGTAGTGGCTGGGGCTGGAGCTGGGCAGGGGCAGGGCTGGGTCTGGGGCTGGGATGGGGCAGGACAGGGGCTGGGCTGAGGCTGGGTTCGGTGCAGGGCTGGGGCTGGGGCATGGCGGGGGCTGGGGCTGGGGCTGGGTCCAGGGTTGGGGCTGGGGCTGGCCTGGGGCTGGGCTAGGGCTGGACTGGGGCCAGGGCTGGGGCTGGGGCTGGGTCCAGGGCTGGGGCTGGGCGGTGGCTGGGGCTGGGCTGGGGTCTGGGCTGGACCTGGGGCAGGGCTGGGCCTGAGGCTGGGGCAGGGCTGGAGTAGGGCTGGGGCTGGGGCTGGGCTGGGGGCAGGGCTGGGGCTGGGGCTGGGCTGGGGCCGGGGCTGAGGCTGGGGGTGGGGCTGGGGCTGGGTCCAGGGCTGGGGCTGGGATGTGGCTGGGGCTGGGATGGGGCAGGACTGGGGCTGGGCTGGGGCTGGGTTCGGTGCAGGGCTGAGGCTGGGGCATGGCGGGGGCTGGGGCTGGGGCTGGGTCCAGGGCTGGGGCTGGGGCTGGCCTGGGCTGGGCTAGGGCTGGGCTGGGGCCAGGGCTGGGTCTGGGTGGTGGCTGGGGCTGGGCTGGGGTCTGGGCTGGGCCTGGGGCAGGGCTGGGCCTGAGGCTGGGGCAGGGCTGGGGTAGGGCTGGGTCTGGGGCTGGGCTGGGGGCAGGGATGGGGATGGGGATGGGTTGGGCTGGGGGAACGGATGGGGCTGGGGCTGGGGCTGGGGCTTGGGCTGGGGCAGGGCTGGGCCTGGGCTGGGACCCGGGACTGGGCTGGGGTAGGGCTTGGGCAGGGGCTGGGCTGGGGATGAGTTTGGGGGCTGGGGCAGGGGCTGGGGACAGGGCTGGGGCAGGGCTGGGGCTGAGGGTGGGCTGGGGCGGGGACTGGGGCGGGGGCTGGGGCAGGGCTGGGGCTGGGGCTGAGGGTGGGCTGGGGCGGGGACTGGGGCGGGGACTGGGGCAGGACTAGGGCTGGGGCCGGGCTGGGGCCGAGTCCGGGGCTGGGGCTGGGGCCAGGGCTGGAGCAGGGCTGGGGCAGGGCTGGAACCTGGGCTGGGCTGGGGCCAAGGTTGGGGCTGGGGCTGCGGCTGGGCTGGTGCCGAGGGTGGGGGCTGGGGCTGTAGCTGGGGATGGGGCCGGGGCCGGGGCCGGGGCTGGAACCAAGGCTTGGGCAAGGCTGGGGCTGGGGCTGGGGCTGGGGCTGGGAACAGGGCTGGGGGCAGGGCTTGGGTAGGGCTGGGGATGGGGGGCTGGGATGGGGCAGGACTGGGGCTGGGTGGGGGCCGGGGATGGGGACTGGGCTGTGGCCCGAGCTGGGGCAGGGCTGGGGCTGGGGCTGGGGCTCGGTTCGGGGCAGGGTTGGGCCTGGTTCCATGGCTCGGTCTGGGCTGAGGGCAGGGCTGGGCTAGGGCCTGGGCTGGGGCCGGGCTAGGTTAGGGCTGGCCTGGGGCCAGGGTTGGGGCTGGGACTGGGGCTGGGACTGGGGCAGGGCTGGGCTGTGGCTGTGGCCGGGGCTGGGGCTGGGACTGGAGCAGGGCTGGGGCTGGGGCTGGGCTGAGGGCCGGGCTGGGGCCGGGCTGGGGTTTGGGGCTGGGATGGGGCAGGACTGGGGCTGGGGGAGGGGCCGGGGCTGGGGACAGGGCTAGGGCCGGAGCTGGGGCAGGGCTGGGTCCGGGCTGGGGCTGGGTTTGGGGCAGGGCTGGGGCTGGGTCCAGGCGTGGGGCTGGGCTGAGAGCAGGGCTGGGCTAGGGCTGGGGCTGGGGCAGGGCGGGGGGATGGGGCAGGGCTGGACTAAGGCTGGGCTGGGGGCAGGGATGGGGCTGGGTTTGGTGCAGGCCTGGGGCTGGGGCATGGCAGGGGCTGGGGCTGGGGCTGGGTCCAGGGCTGGGGTTGGGGCTGGGCTGGGCTGGGCTAGGGCTGGGCTGGGGCCAGGGCTGGGGCTGGGGCTGGGTCCAGGGCTGGGTCTGGGCGGTGGCTGGGGCCTGGGCTGGGTCTGGGCTGGGTCCAGGGGTGGGGCTGGGCCCGAGGCTGGCGCAGGGCTGGGGTAGGGCTGGGGCTGGGGCTCGGCTGGGGGCAGGGATGGGGATGGGGATGGGCCGAGCTGGGGGAACGGATGGGGCTGGGGCTGGGGCTTGGGCTGGGGCAGGGCTGGGCCTGAGCAGGGACCGGGATTGGGCTGGGGTAGGGCTGGGGCAGGGGCTGGGCTGAGGACGAGGCTGTGGCTGGGACTGGGGCAGGGCTGGGGTTGGTCTGGGGACAGGGCTGGGGCTGGGGGCTGGGATGGGGCAGGACTGGGGCTGGGGCCGGGGCCAGGGCTAGGGAAAGGGCTAGGGCCGGAACTGGGGCAGGGCTGGGTCTGGGCTGGGGCTAGGTTCGGGGCAGGGCTGGACCTGGTTCCAGGGCTGGGGCTGGGCTGAGGGCAGGGCTGGGCTAGGCCTGGGGCTGGGGCCTGGCTAGGTTCGGGCTGGCGTGGGGCCAGGGCTGGGGCTGGGATTGGGGCTGGGCCTGGGGCAGGGCTGGGGCTGGGCTGAGGGCAGGGCTGGGGCTGGGGCAGGGGCCGGGGCTGGGGACAGGGCTAGGGCCGGAGCTGTGACAGGGCTGGGGCCGGGCTGGGGCTGGGTTCGGGGCAGGGGTGGGCTGTGGCTTGGTCTGGGCTGGGGCAGGGCTGTGTCTGGGCTGGGGCTAGGTTCGGGGCAGGGCTGGACCTGGTTCCAGGGCTGGGGCTGGGCTGAGGGCAGGGCTGGGCTAGGCCTGGGGCTGGGGCCTGGCTAGGTTCGGGCTGGCGTGGGGCCAGGGCTGGGGCTGGGATTGGGGCTGGGCCTGGGGCAGGGCTGGGGCTGGGCTGAGGGCAGGGCTGGGGCTGGGGCAGGGGCCGGGGCTGGGGACAGGGCTAGGGCCAGAGCTGTGACAGGGCTGGGGCCGGGCTGGGGCTCGGTTCGGGGCAGGGTTGGGCCTGGTTCCATGGCTCGGTCTGGGCTGAGGGCAGGGCTGGGCTAGGGCCTGGGCTGGGGCCGGGCTAGGTTAGGGCTGGCCTGGGGCCAGGGTTGGGGCTGGGACTGGGGCTGGGATTGGGGCAGGGCTGGGCTGTGGCTGTGGCCGGGGCTGGGGCTGGGACTGGAGCAGGGCTGGGGCTGGGGCTGGGCTGAGGGCCGGGCTGGGGCCGGGCTGGGGTTTGGGGCTGGGATGGGGCAGGACTGGGGCTGGGGGAGGGGCCGGGGCTGGGGACAGGGCTAGGGCCGGAGCTGGGGCAGGGCTGGGTCCGGGCTGGGGCTGGGTTTGGGGCAGGGCTGGGGCTGGGTCCAGGCGTGGGGCTGGGCTGAGAGCAGGGCTGGGCTAGGGCTGGGGCTGGGGCAGGGCGGGGGATGGGGCAGGGCTGGACTAAGGCTGGGCTGGGGGCAGGGATGGGGCTGGGTTTGGTGCAGGCCTGGGGCATGGTGGGGGCTGGGGCTGGGGCTGGGTCCAGGGCTGGGGTTGGGGCTGGGCTGGGCTGGGCTAGGGCTGGGCTGGGGCCTGGGCTGGGGCTGGGGCTGGGGCTGGGTCCAGGGCTGGGTCTGGGCGGTGGCTGGGCCTGGGCTGGGTCTGGGCTGGGTCCAGGGCTGGGGCTGGGCCCGAGGCTGAGGCAGGGCTGGGGTAGGGCTGGGGCTGGGGCTCGGCTGGGGGCAGGGATGGGGATGGGGAATGGGCCGAGCTGGGGGGAACGGATGGGGCTGGGGCTGGGGCTGGGGCAGGGCTGGGCCTGAGCAGGGACCGGGGACTGGGCTGGGGTAGGCCTGGGGCAGGGGGCTGGGGCTGGGGACGAGGCTGAGGGTGGGACTGGGGCAAGTCTGGGACTGGGGCTGGGCTGAGGGCAGGGCTGAGCAGGGCTGGGGTTTGGGGCTGGGGACAGGGCCAGGGCCGGAGCTGTGGCAAAGCTGGGGCCGGACTGGGGCTGGGTTCGGTGCAGGGCTGGGCTGTGGCTTGGTCTGGGCTGGGGCAGGGCTGGGCCTGGGGCTGGGTCCAGGGCTGGGGCTAAGCTGTGGCTTGGGCTGGGCTGGGGCAAGGCTGGGGCTGGGGCTGGGGCTGGGTCCAGGGCTGGGTCTGGGCGGTGGCTAGGACTGGGCTGGGTCTGGGCTGGGTCCAGGACTGGGGCTGGGCCCGAGGCTGGGGCAGGGCTGGGGATGGGGGCTGGGATGGGGCAGGACTGGGCTGGGGGCAGGGGCCGGGGCTAGGGACAGGGCTGGGGCCCGAGCTGTGGCAGGGCTGGGTCCGGCTGGGGCTAGGTTCGGGGCAGGGCTGGACCTGGTTCCAGGGCTGGGGCTGGGCTGAGGGCAGGGCTGGGCTAGGCCTGGGGCTGGGGCCTGGCTAGGTTAGGGCTGGCCTGGTGCCAGGGCTGGGGCTGGGATTGGGGCTGGGCCTGGGGCAGGGCTGGGTCCGGGCTGGGGCTGGGTTTGGGGCAGGGCTGGGGCTGGGTCCGGGGCTGGGGCTGGGGCTGGGGCTGGGCTAGGGCAGGGGCTGGGCTAGGGCTGGGCTGGGGGGCAGGGCTGGGGCTGGGGCATGGCAGGGGCTGGGGCTGGGGCTGGGTCCAGGGCTGGTTCTGGCCCGAGGCTGGGGCAGGGCTGGGGATGGGGGCTGGGCTGGGGCAGGACTGGGGCTGGGGCAGGGGGCAGGGCTGGGGACCGGGCTGGGGCCCGAGCTGGGCCAGAGCTGAAACTGGGGCTGGGGCCTGGGGCTGGGGTAGGCCTGGGGCAGTCCTGGGACTAATGCTAGGGCTGGCCTCGAGGTTGCGGCAGGGCTGGGGCTGGTTCCAGGGCTGGGGCTGGGCTGAGGGCAGGGCTGGGCTAGGCCTGGGGCTGGGGCAGGGCTGGGCTATGGCTGGGCTGGGGCTGGGAGCAGGGATGAGGCTGTTGCTGGGGCTGGGGCCTGGGCTGGGGGATAGGGCTGGGGCAGGGCTGGGACTAATGCTAGGGCTGGGACTAACACTGGGGCTGGGTCCAGGGCTGGGGCTGGGCTGACGGCAGGGATGAGCTAGGGCTGGGGATGGGGCAGGGCTAGGTTAGGGCCGGCCTGGGGGCCGGGGCTGGGGCTGGGACCGGGGCTGGGACTGGGGCAGAGCTGGGGCTGGGCTTGGGGCTGGGGCTGGGCTGGGGGCAGGGATGGGGTGGGGGCTGTGCTGTGGCTGTGGCTGGGACTGTGGCTGGGACAGGGGCAGGGCTGGGGGCTGGGCTGGGGACAGGGGCTAGGGACAGGGCTAGGGCCGGAGCTGGGGCAGGGCTGGGTCCAGGCTGGGGCTGGGTTCGGGTCAGGGCTGGGGATGGGTCCAGGCCTGGGGCTGGGCTGAGAGCAGGGCTGGGCTAGAGCAGGGGCTGGGGCAGGGCGGGGGCTGGGGCTCAGGCTGGGCTGGGTTCTGGGCTGGGCCTGGGACAGGGCTGGGCTCGAGGCTGCGGCAGGGCTGTGGCAGGGCTCGGGCTGGGCTGGGGCTGGGCTGAGAGCAGGGCTGGGGTAGGGCTTGGCTGGGGGCAGGGATGGGGCTGGGTTCTGTGCAGGGCTGGGGCTGGGGCATGGCAGGGGCTGGTGCCTGGGGCTGGGTCCAGGGCAGGGTCTGGGCGGTGGCTAGGACTGGGCTGGGTCTGGGCTGGGTCCAGGACTGGGGCTGGGCCCGAGGCTGGGGCAGGGCTGGGGGATGGGGGGCTGGGATGGGGCAGGACTGGGGCTGGGGCTGGGGCAGGGGCCGGGGCTAGGGACAGGGCTGGGGCCCGAGCTGTGGCAGGGCTGGGTCCGGCTGGGGCTAGGTTCGGGGCAGGGCTGGACCTGGTTCCAGGGCTGGGGCTGGGCTGAGGGCAGGGCTGGGCTAGGCCTGGGGCTGGGGCCTGGCTAGGTTAGGGCTGGCCTGGTGCCAGGGCTGGGGCTGGGATTGGGGGCTGGGCCTGGGGCAGGGCTGGGGCTGGGCTGGGGGTGGGGCTGGGCTGGGGCAGGGATGGGGCAGGGGCTGTGCTGTGGCTGTGGCCGGGGCTGTGGCTGGGACTGGGGCAGGGCTCGGGCTGGGGCAGGGTCTGGGGCTGGGGACAGGGCTAGGGCCAGAGCTGTGACAGGGCTGGGGGCCGGGCTGGGGCTGGGTTCGGGGCAGGGCTGGGCTGTGGCTTGGTCTGGGCTGGGGCAGGGCTGGAGCTGGGGCTGGGTCCAGGGCTGGGGCTGGGCTGTGGCTTGGGCTGGGCAGGGTCTGGGCTAGGGCTGGGGCTGGGAGCAGGGATGAGGCTGTTGCTGGGGCTGGGGCCCTGGGCTGGGGTAGGGCTGGGGCAGGGCTGGGACTAATGCTAGGGCTGGGACTAACACTGGGGCTGGGTCCAGGGCTGGGGCTGGGCTGACGGCAGGGATGAGCTAGGGCTGGGGATGGGGCAGGGCTAGGTTAGGGCCGGCCTGGGGCTGGGGGCTGGGGCTGGGACCGGGGCTGGGACTGGGACAGAGCTGGGGCTGGACTTGGGGCAGGGCTGGGCTGGGTCCAGGGCTGGGCTGGGTCCAGGGCTGGGGCTGGGCTGTGGCTGGGGCTTGGGCTGGGGCTGGGCTGGGCTGGGTCCAGGGCTGGGGCTGGGCTGTGGTTGGGGCTGGGGCTGGGGCTGGGCTGGGGCTGGGGATGAGGGCAGGGCTGGGCTAGGGGCTGGGGCTGGGGCAGGGCTAGGGCTAGGCTGAGGGTAGGGCTAGGCTAGGGGTAGGGCTGGAGCATGGCTGGGGCCGGGGCTGGGGTTGGGCAGGGCTGGGTCCAGGGCTGGGGCTGGGCTGTGGTTGGGGCTGGGCTTGGGCTGGGCTGGGGCTGGGGATGAGGGCAGGGCTGGGCTAGGGCTGGGACTGGGGCTGTGGCATGGCTGGGGGCTGGGCTGAGAGCAGGGCCTAGGCTTGGGGTGGGGCTGGGGCTGGGCTGTGGCCGGGGCTGAGGCTGGGCTGGGTTATGGGCTGGGCCTGGGACAGGGCTGGGCTCGAGGCTGCGGTAGGGCTGTGGCAGGGCTCGGGCCGGGCTGGGGCTGGGGACAGGGCTAGGGCCGGAGCTGGGGGCAGGGCTGGGGCTGGGCTGGGGCCGGGGCTGGGGCAGGGCTGGGGCAGGGATGGAACTGGGGCTGGGCTGGGGCCAAGGTTGTGGCTGGGGCTGCGGCTGGGCTGGTGCCGAGGGTGGGGCTGCGGCTGGGGCTGGGGCTGCAGACAGGGCTGGGGCTAGGGCTGAGTTAGGGGTAGGGCTGGGGCTGTGCTGGGGCCGGGGGCTGGAACCAAGGGCTGTGGGCAGGGCTGGGGCTGGGGCCGGGGCTGCGGCAGGGTTGGTGCCGTGCCTGGGGCTGGTGCTGGGGCAGGGTTGGGGCTGGGCTGGGGCTGGGGCTGGGCTGAGGGCAGGGCTTGGGAAGGGGCTGGGGATGGGGGCTGGGATGGGGCAGGACTGGGGCTGGGGCAGGTGGCGGGGCTGGGGACAGGGCTGGGGGCCCGAGCTGGGGGCAGGGCTGGGGCTGGGCTGGGTCCAGGGCTGGGGCTGGGCTGTGGCCGGGGCTGGGCTGGGGCCGGGGCTGAGGCCGGGTGTGGGGCTGGGGCTGGGGCTGGGACCAGGGCTGGGGCTGGGCTGGGATGGGGCAGGACTAGGGCTGGGGGCAGCGGCCGGGGCTGGGGACAGGGCTGGGGCCCGAGCTGGGGCAGGGCTGCGTCCAGGCTGGGGCTGGGGTCGGTGCAGAGCTGGGGCTGGGGCTGGGCTGGGGCTGGGGCTGGGTCTACGGCTGGGGCTGGGGCTGGGCTGGGCTAGGGCTGGGCTGGGGCCAGGGGCTGGGGGCTGGGGCTGGGTCCAGTGCCGGGGCTGGTCAGTGGCTGGGGCTGGGCTGGGGCAGGGCTGGGGCTGGGCTGAGGGCAGGGCTAGGCTAGGGTTGGTGCTGGGGCTGGGCTTGGTTCTGGGCTGGGCCTGGGACAGGGCTGGGCTCGAGGCTGCAGCAGGGCTGTGGCAGGGTTCGGTGCAGGGCTGGGTTGCGGCTGGGGCAGGGGCCGGGGCTGGGGACAGGGCTAGGGCCGGAGCTGGGGCAGGGCTGGGCTAGGGCTGGGGCTGGGGCAGGGCTGGGCTAGGGCTGGGTTGGGAGCAGGGATGAGGCTGTTGCTGGGGCTGGGTCCCGGGCTGAGGCTGGGCTGACGGCAGGGATGAGCTAGGGCTGGGGATGAGGCAGGGCTAGGGTAGGGGCCGGCCTGGGGCCGGGGCTGGGGCTGGGACCAGGGCCGGCCTGGGGCCGGGGCTGGGGCTGGGCTTGGGGCAGGGGCGGGGCTGGGGGCAGGGATGGGGCGGGGGCTGTGCTGTGGCTGGGGCTTGTGGCTGGGGCTGGGGGCTGGGACAGGGGCAGGGGCAGGACTGGGCTGGGGGACAGGGCTGGGGCTGGGGCAGGGGCTGGGGCTGGGGGCTGGGATGGGGCAGGACTGGGGCCGGGGCCGGGGCCAGGGCTAGGGACAGGGCTAGGGCCGGAGCTGGGGCTGGGCTGGGTCCGGGCTGGGGCTGGGTTCGGGGCAGGCCTGGGGCTGGGTCCAGGCCTGGGGCTGGGCTGAGAGCAGGGCTGGGCTAGGGCTGGGGCTGGGGCAGGGCTGGGGCTGGGTCAGGGTTGGACTAGGGCTGGGCTGGGGGCAGGGATGAGGCTGGGTTCGGTGCAGGGGCTGGGGCTGGGGCATGGCAGGGGCTGGTGCTGGGGCTGGGTCCAGGGCTGGGGCTGGGCGGTGGCTGGGCTAGGGATGGGCTGGGGCCAGGGCTGGGGCTGGGGGCTGGGGATGGGGCAGGGCTGGGGATGGGGGCTGGGATGGGGCAGGACTGGGGCTGGGGCAGGGGCCGGGGCTAGGGCTGGGGCTGGGGTCCAGGGCTGGGGCTGGGGCTGGACTGGGCTAGGGCTGGGCTGGGGCCAGGGCTGGGGCTGGGGCTGGGTCCAGGGCTGGGGCTGGGCAGTGGCTGGGGCTGGGCTGGGGGCAGGGATGGGGATGGGGATGGGCTGGGCTGTGGGAACGGATGGGGCTGGGGCTGGGGCTGGGTCCAGGGCTGGGGCCCAAGCTGGGGGCAGGGCTGCGGCCAGGCCGGGGCTGGGGTCGGTGCAGGACTGGGGTTGGGGCTGGGCTGGGGCTGGGTATGGGTCCAGGGCTGGGGCTGGGGCTCGGCTGGGCTAGGGCTGGGCTGGGGCCAGGGCTGGGGCTGGGGCTGGGTTGGGGGCAGGGATGGGGGATTGGGATGGGCTGGGCTGGGGGAACGGATGGGGCTGGGGCTGGGGCTTGGGCTGGGGCAGGGCTGGGGCCTGGGCTGGGACCGGGGACTGGGCTGGGGTAGGGCTTGGGCAGGGGCTGGGCTGGGGACGAGGGTGGGACTGGGGCAGGGCTGTCGCAGGGCTGGGGTTTGGGGCGGAGATGGGCAGGACTGGGGCTGGGGCAGGGGCAGGGCTGCGCCTGGGCTGGGGCCGGGGCTGGGGCTGGGCTGAGGGCAGGGCTGGGCTAGGGCTGGGCTGGGAGCAGGGATGAGGCTGTTGCTTGGGCTGGGGCCTGGGCTGGGGTAGGGCTGGGGCAGGGCTGGGACTAATGGTAGGGCTGGGACTAACACTGGGGGCTGGGTCCAGGGCTGGGGCTGGGCTGACGGCAGGGATGAGCTAGGGCTGGGGATGAGGCAGGGCTAGGTTAGGGCTGGCCTGGGGCCGGGGCTGGGGCTGGGACCGGGGCTGGGATTGGGGCAGGGGCAGGGCTGGGCTGGGGACAGGGCTGGGGCCAGGGCTGGGGCAGGACTGGGGCTGGGGCCGGGATGGGGGCAGGGGTGGGTCTGGGGCTGGGATGGGTCAGGACTGGGGCTGGGGCAGGGGCTGCGGTTAGGGACAGGGCTGGGGCCCGAGCTGGGGCAGGGCTGGGGCCAGGCTGGGGCTGGGTTCGGTGCAGGGCTGGGGCTGGGGCATGGCGGGGGGCTGGGCTGGGTCTAGGGCTGGGGCTGGGGCTGGGCTGAGCTAGGCCTGGGCTGGTGCCAGGGCTGGGGGCTGGGCGGGTGGCAGGGGGTGGGCTGGGGTCTGGGCTGGGTCTGGGGCAGGGCTGGGCCTGAGGCTGGGGCAGGGCTGGAGTAGGGCTGGGTCTGGGGCTGGGCTGGGGGCAGGGATGGGGCTGGGGCTGGGGCTGGGGCTGGGGCAGGGCTGGGGCCTGGGCTGGGACCGGGACTGGCCTGAGGTAGGGCTTGGGCAGGGGCTGGGCTGGGGACAAGGGTGGGGCTGGGGCAGGGCTGGGGCTGGGGCAGGGCTGAGGGCAGGGCTGTCGCGGGGCTGGGGTTTGGGGCGGAGATGGGCAGGACTGGGGCTGGGGCAGGGGCCAGGGATGGCGACAGGGCTAGGGCAGGACCTGTGGCAGGGCTGGGTCCGGGCTGGGTCTGGGTTCAGGGCAGGGCTGGGCTGTGGCTTGGGCTGGGCTGGGGCAGGGACAGGGCTGGGGCTGGGTGGAGGGCAGGGCTAGGCTAGGGGTGGGGCAGGGGCATGACTGGGGCTGGGGTTGGGGCTGGGCTGGGGCTGGGGCTGGGGGCTGGGGCTGGGCATGGGGCAGGGCTGGGGCCGGGGCTGGGCTGGGGCTGGGGCTGGGGTCCAGGGCTGGGGCTGGGGCTGGGCTGGGGCCGAGGGTGGTGCTGGGGCGGGGCTAGGGCTGGGGGTGAGGCTGGGGTGGGGCTGGGGCTCGTCCCAGGCAGGGGCTGGTCTGGGGCTAGGCGTGGGCTGGGGCAGGGCTGGGGCTGCGGCTGGGCTGTGGGCAGGGATAGGGCTGGGGCTGGGCTGGGGCTGGGGCCGGGGGCTGTGGCTGGGACTGGGGCAGGGCTGGGGCTGGGATGGGGCAGGACTGGGGCTGGGGACGGGTCCAGGGCTGGGGACAGGTCTAGGGCCAGAGCTGGGGCAGGTCTGGGGCTGGGCATGGGCTGGGTTCGGGGCAGGGTTGGGGCTGGGTCCAGGCGTGGGGCTGGGCTGAGGGCAGGGCTGGGCTAGGGCTGGGGCTGGGCTAGGTCCGGGGCTGAGTCTGGGGGTGGGGCTGGGGCTGGGGCTCGGTCCAGGGATGGGGATGGGGCAGGGATGGGGCAGGACTAGGGCTGGTGCAGGGGCTGGGCTGGGGACGAGGGTGGGGCTGGGGCAGGGGCTGGGTCTGGGGCTGGGGACAGGGCTGGGGGCGGGCTGGGGCTGGGCTAAGAGCAGGGCTGGGCTAGGGCTGTGGCTGGGGCAGGGCTGGGGCCGGGGGCTGAGGGTGGAATGGGGCTGGGACTGGGGCTGGGGCTGGGGCTGGGGACAGGGCTGGGGCCGGGGCTAAGGCAGGGCTGGGGCAGGGCTGGGGCTAGGGCTAGGCTGAGGGCAGGGCTAGGCTAGGGGTGGGGCTGGGGCAGGGCTGGGGCCCGGGGTTGGGGCTGGGCTGGGCTGGGTCCAGGGCCGGGCCTGGGCTGTGGTTAGGGCTGGGCTGCGGCTGGGCTGGGGCTGGGGATGAGGGCAGGGCTGGGCTAGGACTGGGACTGGGGCTGTGGCAGGGCTGTGGCTGGGCTGAGGGCAGGGCTAGGCTAGGGGTGGGGCTGGGGCTGGGCTGGGGCCGGGGCTGGGCCTGGGGCAGGGCTGGGCCTTAGGCTGGGGCAGGGCTGGAGTAGGGCTGGGGCTGGGGCTGGGGCTGGGGCTGGGGCTGGGCTGGGGCCGGGGCTGAGGCCGGGGGTTGGGGCTGGGGCTGGGGCTGGGTCCAGGGCTGGGGCAGGGCTGGGGCTGGGGCTGGGCTGGGGCCGGGGCTGAGGACTGGTGTGGGGCTGGGGCTGGGGCTGGGTCCAGGGCTGGGGCTGGGCTGGGATGGGGCAGGACTAGGGCTGGTGCATCGGACGGGGCTGGGGACAGGGCTGGGGCCCGAGCTGGGGCAGGACTGGGGCCAGGCTGGGGCTGGGGTCGGTGCAGGGCTGGGGCTGGGGCTGGGCTGGGGCTGGGTCTGGGTCCAGGGCTGGGGCTGGAGCTGGGCTGGGCTAGGGCTGGGCTGGGGCCAGGGCTGGGGCTGGGGCTGGGTCCAGGGCTGGGGCTGGGTGGTGGCAGGAGGTGGGCTGGGGTCTGGGCTGGGCCTGGGGCAGGGCTGGGCCTGAGGCAGGGGCAGGGCTGGAGTAGGGCTGGGGCTGGGGTTGGGCTGGGGGCAGGGATGGGGATGGGGATGGGCTGGGCTGGGGGAACGGATGGGGATGGGGCTGGGGCTTGGGCTGGGGCAGGGCTGGGGCCTGGGCTGGGACCGGGACTGGGCTGGGGTAGGGCTGGGGCAGGGGCTGGGCTGGGGACGAGGGTGGGGCTGGGGCAGGGCTGGGGCTGGGGCTGGGCTGAGGGCAGGGCTGGCGCAGGGCTGGGGTTTGGGGCGGAGATGGGCAGGACTGGGGCTGGGGCAGGGGCCAGGGATGGCGACAGGGCTAGGGCAGGACCTGTGGCAGGGCTGGGTCCGGGCTGGGTCTGGGTTCGGGGCAGGGCTGTGGTTGGGGCTGGGCTGGTGCAGGGCTGGGGCTGGGGCTGGGCTGGTCTGGGGCTGGGGATGAGGGCAGGGCTGGGCTAGGGCTGGGGCTGGGGCTGGGGCATGGCTAGGGCTAGGCTGAGGGTAGGTCTAGGCTAGGGGTGGGGCTGGGGCAGGGCTGGGGCCGGGGTTGGGGCTGGGCTGGGCTGGGTTCAGGGCTGGGGCTGGGCTGTGGTTGGGGCTGGGCTGGTGCAGGGCTGGGGCTGGGGATGAGGGCAGGGCTGGGCTAGGGCTGGGGCTGGGGCTGTGGCAGGGCTGGGGCTGGGCTTAGGGCAGGGCTAGGCTTGGGGTGGGGCTGGGGCTGGGCTGTGGCCGGGGCTGAGGCTGGGCTGGGTTCTGGGCTGGGCCTGGGACAGGGCTGGGCTCGAGGCTGCGGCAGGGCTGTGGCACGGCTCAGGCTGGGCTGGGGTTGGGGACAGGGCTAGGGCCGGAGCTGGGGCAGGGCTGGGGCCGGGCTGGGGCTGGGTTCGTGGCAGGGCTGGGGCTGGGTCCAGGCCTGGGGCTGGGCTGAGGGCAGGGCCTGGCTAGGGCTGGGGCTGGAGAAGGGCTGAGGCTGGGCTGAGGGCAGGGCTAGGCTAGGGCTGGGGCTGGGGCAGGGCTGGGGCCAGGGCTGAGGCTGGGCTGGGTTCTGGGCTGGGCCTGGGAGAGGGATGGACTCGAGGCTGGGGCAAGGCTGGGGTAGGGATGGAGCCGGGGCTGGGGCCGGGGCTGGGAGCAGGGCTGGATCTGAGGTTGAGGCCGGGGCTGGGGCTGGGCTGGGGGCAGGGCTGGGGCTGGGGCTGGAACCAAGTCTTGGGCAGGGCTGGGGCTAGGGCTGGGGCCCGGGCTGGGGCAGGACTGGGGCTGGGACAGGGCTGGGGCTCGAGCTGGGGCAGGGCTGGGGCTGGGCTGGGGCTGGGTTTGGTGCAGGGCTGGGGCAGGGCTGGGGCCGGGGCTGGGGCCACGGGTGGGGCTGGGGCTGGATCTGGGGGCAGGGATGGGGCTGGGGCTGTGTGGTGGCTGGGGCTGGGGCTGTGTGGTGGCTGGGGCTGGGGCTGTGGCTGGGACTGGGGCAGGGCTGGGGCTGGGCTGGGGACAGGGCTGGGGCTGGGGGCGGGGATGGGGCAGGAATGGGGCTGGGGACGGGTCCAGGGCTGGGGACAGGGCTAGGGCCGGAGCTGGGGCAGGTCTGGGGCTGGGCATGGGCTGGGTTCGGGGCAGGGTTGGGGCTGGGTCCAGGCGTGGGGCTGGGCTGAGGTCAGGGCTGGGCTAGGGCTGGGGCTGGGGGCATGGATGGGGCTGGGGCTGGGCTAGGTCCGGGGCTGAGTCTGGGGGTGGGGCTGGGGCTGGGGCTCGGTCCAGGGATGGGGATGGGGCAGGGATGGGGCAGGACTAGGGCTGGTGCAGGGGCTGGGCTGGGGACGAGGGTGGGGCTGGGGCAGGGGCTGGGTCTGGGGCTGGGGACAGGGCTGGGGGCGGGCTGGGGCTGGGCTAAGAGCAGGGCTGGGCTAGGGCTGTGGCTGGGACAGGGCTGGGGCCGGGGCTGAGGGTGGAATGGGGCTGGGACTGGGGTGGGGACTGGGGCAGGGCTAGGGCTGGGGCTGGGTTGGAGCCGAGTCTGGGGCTTGGCTGGTGCCGAGGGTGGGGCTGGGGCTGGGGCTGGGGCTGTGGATAGGGCTGGGGCCGGGGCTAAGGCAGGGCTGGGGCAGGGCTGGGGCTGGGGCTAGGCTGAGGGCAGGGCTAGGCTAGGGGTGGGGCTGGGGCAGGGCTGGGGCCAGGGTTGGGGCTGGGCTGGGCTGGGTCCAGGGCCGGGCCTGGGCTGTGGTTAGGGCTGGGCTGCGGCTGGGCTGGGGCTGGGGATGAGGGCAGGGCTGGGCTAGGACTGGGACTGGGGCTGTGGCTGGGCTGAGGGCAGGGCTAGGCTAGGGGTGGGGCTGGGGCTGGGCTGGGGCCGGGGCTGGGCCTGGGGCAGGGCTGGGCCTTAGGCTGGGGCAGGGCTGGAGTAGGGCTGGGGCTGGGGCTGGGGCTGGGCTGGGGCCGGGGCTGAGGCCGGGGGTGGGGCTGGGGCTGGGGCTGGGTCCAGGGCTGGGGCAGGGCTGGGGCTGGGGCTGGGCTGGGGCCGGGGCTGAGGACTGGTGTGGGGCTGGGGCTGGGGCTGGGTCCAGGGCTGGGGCTGGGCTGGGATGGGGCAGGACTAGGGCTGGTGCATCGGACGGGGCTGGGGACAGGGCTGGGGCCCGAGCTGGGGCAGGACTGGGGCCAGGCTGGGGCTGGGGTCGGTGCAGGGCTGGGGCTGGGGCTGGGCTGGGGCTGGGTCTGGGTCCAGGGCTGGGGCTGGAGCTGGGCTGGGCTAGGGCTGGGCTGGGGCCAGGGCTGGAGCTGGGGCTGGGTCCAGGGCTGGGGCTGGGTGGTGGCAGGGGGTGGGCTGGGGTCTGGGCTGGGCCTGGGGCAGGGCTGGGCCTGAGGCAGGGGCAGGGCTGGAATAGGGCTGGGGCTGGGGTTGGGCTGGGGGCAGGGATGGGGATGGGGATGGGCTGGGCTGGGGGAACGGATGGGGCTGGGGCTGGGGCTTGGGCTGGGGCAGGGCTGGGGCCTGGGCTGGGACCGGGACTGGGCTGGGGTAGGGCTTGGGCAGGGCCTGGGCTGGGGACGAGGGTGGGGCTGGGGCAGGGCTGGGACTGGGGCTGGGCTGAGGGCAGGGCTGGCGCAGGGCTGGGGTTTGGGGCGGAGATGGGCAGGACTGGGGCTGGGGCAGGGGCCAGGGATGGCGACAGGGCTAGGGCAGGACCTGTGGCAGGGCTGGGTCCGGGCTGGGTCTGGGTTCGGGGCAGGGCTGTGGTTGGGGCTGGGCTGGTGCAGGGCTGGGGCTGGGGCTGGGCTGGTCTGGGGCTGGGGATGAGGGCAGGGCTGGGCTAGGGCTGGGGCTGGGGCTGGGGCATGGCTAGGGCTAGGCTGAGGGTAGGTCTAGGCTAGGGGTGGGGCTGGGGCAGGGCTGGGGCCGGGGTTGGGGCTGGGCTGGGCTGGGTTCAGGGCTGGGGCTGGGCTGTGGTTGGGGCTGGGCTGGTGCAGGGCTGGGGCTGGGGATGAGGGCAGGGCTGGGCTAGGGCTGGGGCTGGGGCTGTGGCAGGTCTGGGGCTGGGCTTAGGGCAGGGCTAGGCTTGGGGTGGGGCTGGGGCTGGGCTGTGGCCGGGGCTGAGGCTGGGCTGGGTTCTGGGCTGGGCCTGGGACAGGGCTGGGCTTGAGGCTGCGGCAGGGCTGTGTCACGGCTCGGGCCGGGCTGGGGTTGGGGACAGGGCTAGGGCCGGAGCTGGGGCAGGGCTGGGGCCGGGCTGGGGCTGGGTTCGTGGCAGGGCTGGGGCTGGGTCCAGGCCTGGGGCTGGGCTGAGAGCAGGCCCTGGCTAGGGCTGGGGCTGGAGAAGGGCTGAGGCTGGGCTGAGGGCAGGGCTAGGCTAGGGCTGGGGCTGGGGCAGGGCTGGGGCCAGGGCTGAGGCTGGGCTGGGTTCTGGGCTGGGCCTGGGAGAGGGATGGACTCGAGGCTGGGGCAAGGCTGGGGTAGGGATGGAGCCGGGGCTGGGGCCGGGGCTGGGAGCAGGGCTGGATCTGAGGTTGAGGCCGGGGCTGGGGCTGGGCTGGGGGCAGGGCTGGGGCTGGGGCTGGAACCAAGTCTTGGGCAGGGCTGGGGCTAGGGCTGGGGCCCGGGCTGGGGCAGGACTGGGGCTGGGACAGGGCTGGGGCTCGAGCTGGGGCAGGGCTGGGGCTGGGCTGGGGCTGGGTTTGGTGCAGGGCTGGGGCAGGGCTGGGGCCGGGGCTGGGGCCACGGGTGGGGCTGGGGCTGGATCTGGGGGCAGGGATGGGGCTGGGGCTGTGTGGTGGCTGGGGCTGGGGCTGTGGCTGGGACTGGGGCAGGGCTGGGGCTGGGCTGGGGACAGGGCTGGGGCTGGGGGCTGGGATGGGGCAGGACTGGGGCTGGGGCAGGGGCCAGGGCTGGGGACAGAGCTAGGGCCGGGGCTGTGGCCGGGCTGGGGCTGGGTTCGGGGTAGGGCTGGGGCTGGGTGTGGGCTGGGCTAGGGCTGGGCTGGGGGCAGGGATGGGGTTGGGGCTGGGCTGGGGCCGGGGCTGAGTCCGGGGGTGGGGTTGGGGCTGGGTCCAGGGCTGGGGCAGGGCTGGGAACGGGGCTGAGCTGGGGCCGGGGCTGAGGCTGGGTGTGGGGCTGGGGCTGGGGCTGGGTCCGGGGCTGGGGCTGGGCCCGAGGCTGGGGCAGGGCTGGAGTAGGGCAGGGGCTGGGGCTGGGGCTGGGGGCAGGGATGGGGATGGGGATGGGGATGGGCTGGGCTGGGGGAACGGATGGGGCTGGGGCTGGGGCTTGGGCTGGGGCAGGGCTAGGTTAGGGCTGGCCTGGGGCCAGGGCTGGGGCTGGGACTGGGACTGGAGCTGGGACTGGGGCAGGGCTGGGGCTGGGTCTGGGGCTGGGTCTGGGTCCAGGGCTGGGGCTGAGGCTGGGGTGGGGCTGGGTCTGGGTCTGGGTCCAGGGCTGGGGCTGGGGCAGGGTTGGGGACGAGGGTGGGGCTGGGGCAGGGCTGGCGCAGGGCTGGGGTTTGGGGCGGAGATGGGCAGGACTGGGGCTGGGGCAGGGGCCAGGGATGGCGACAGGGCTAGGGCAGGACCTGTGGCAGGGCTGGGTCCGGGCTGGGTCTGGGTTCGGGGCAGGGCTGGGCTGTGGCTTGGGCTGGGCTGAGGCAGGGCTCGGGCTGGGGCTGGGTCCAGGGCTGGGGCTGGGCTGTGGCTTGGGCTGGGCAGGGGCAGGGCTTGGGCTGGGGCTGGGGCTGGGTCAAGGGCTGGGGCTGGGCTGGGGCTGAGGCTGGGGCTGGGCATGGGCAGGGCTGGGGCCGGGGCTGGGCTGGGGCTGGGTCCAGGGCTGGGGCTGGGCTGTGGCTTGGGCTGGGCAGGGGCAGGGCTGGGGCTGGGGCTGGGGCTGGGGCTGGAGCTGGGGCTGGGGCTGGGCATGGGCAGGGCTGGGGCCGGGGCTGGGCTGGGGCTGGGGCTGGGTCCAGGGCTGGGGCTGGGGCTGCGGGGTTTGGCCAGGGCTGGGCCTAGGGCTGAGTTAGGGGTAGGGCTGGGGCTGTGCTGGGGCCGGGGCTGGAACCAAGGCTTGGGCAGGGATGGGGCTGGGGCTGGGGCTTGGCCTGGGGTAGGGTTGGGGCTGGGCTGTGGCTGGGGCTGGGGACAGGGCTGGGGCCGGGGCTGAGGCAGGGCTGGGGCAGGGCTGGGGCTGGGGCTGGGCTGGGGGCAGGGATGGGGATTGGGATGGGCTGGGCTGGGGGAACGGATGGGGCTGGGGCTGGGGCTTGGGCTGGGGCAGGGCTGGGGCCTGGGCTGGGACCGGGACTGGGCTGGGGTAGGGCTTGGGCAGGGGCTGGGCTGGGGACGAGGGTGGGACTGGGGCAGGGCTGTCGCAGGGCTGGGGTTTGGGGCGGAGATGGGCAGGACTGGGGCTGGGGCAGGGGCAGGGCTGCGCCTGGGCTGGGGCCGGGGCTGGGGCTGGGCTGAGGGCAGGGCTGGGCTAGGGCTGGGCTGGGAGCAGGGATGAGGCTGTTGCTTGGGCTGGGGCCTGGGCTGGGGTAGGGCTGGGGCAGGGCTGGGACTAATGGTAGGGCTGGGACTAACACTGGGGCTGGGTCCAGGGCTGGGGCTGGGCTGACGGCAGGGATGAGCTAGGGCTGGGGATGAGGCAGGGCTAGGTTAGGGCTGGCCTGGGGCCGGGGCTGGGGCTGGGACCGGGGCTGGGATTGGGGCAGGGGCAGGGCTGGGCTGGGGACAGGGCTGGGGCCAGGGCTGGGGCAGGACTGGGGCTGGGGCCGGGATGGGGCAGGGGTGGGTCTGGGGCTGGGATGGGTCAGGACTGGGGCTGGGGCAGGGGCTGCGGTTAGGGACAGGGCTGGGGCCCGAGCTGGGGCAGGGCTGGGGCCAGGCTGGGGCTGGGTTCGGTGCAGGGCTGGGGCTGGGGCATGGCGGGGGCTGGGGCTGGGTCTAGGGCTGGGGCTGGGGCTGGGCTGAGCTAGGCCTGGGCTGGTGCCAGGGCTGGGGCTGGGCGGTGGCAGGGGGTGGGCTGGGGTCTGGGCTGGGTCTGGGGCAGGGCTGGGCCTGAGGCTGGGGCAGGGCTGGAGTAGGGCTGGGTCTGGGGCTGGGCTGGGGGCAGGGATGGGGCTGGGGCTGGGGCTGGGGCTGGGGCAGGGCTGGGGCCTGGGCTGGGACCGGGACTGGCCTGAGGTAGGGCTTGGGCAGGGGCTGGGCTGGGGACAAGGGTGGGGCTGGGGCAGGGCTGGGGCTGGGGCAGGGCTGAGGGCAGGGCTGTCGCGGGGCTGGGGTTTGGGGCGGAGATGGGCAGGACTGGGGCTGGGGCAGGGGCCAGGGATGGCGACAGGGCTAGGGCAGGACCTGTGGCAGGGCTGGGTCCGGGCTGGGTCTGGGTTCAGGGCAGGGCTGGGCTGTGGCTTGGGCTGGGCTGGGGCAGGGACAGGGCTGGGGCTGGGTGGAGGGCAGGGCTAGGCTAGGGGTGGGGCAGGGGCATGACTGGGGCTGGGGTTGGGGCTGGGCTGGGGCTGGGGCTGGGGCTGGGGCTGGGCATGGGCAGGGCTGGGGCCGGGGCTGGGCTGGGGCTGGGGCTGGGTCCAGGGCTGGGGCTGGGGCTGGGCTGGGGCCGAGGGTGGTGCTGGGGCGGGGCTAGGGCTGGGGGTGAGGCTGGGGTGGGGCTGGGGCTCGTCCCAGGCAGGGGCTGGTCTGGGGCTAGGCGTGGGCTGGGGCAGGGCTGGGGCTGCGGCTGGGCTGTGGGCAGGGATAGGGCTGGGGCTGGGCTGGGGCTGGGGCCGGGGCTGTGGCTGGGACTGGGGCAGGGCTGGGGCTGGGATGGGGCAGGACTGGGGCTGGGGACGGGTCCAGGGCTGGGGACAGGTCTAGGGCCAGAGCTGGGGCAGGTCTGGGGCTGGGCATGGGCTGGGTTCGGGGCAGGGTTGGGGCTGGGTCCAGGCGTGGGGCTGGGCTGAGGGCAGGGCTGGGCTAGGGCTGGGGCTGGGCTAGGTCCGGGGCTGAGTCTGGGGGTGGGGCTGGGGCTGGGGCTCGGTCCAGGGATGGGGATGGGGCAGGGATGGGGCAGGACTAGGGCTGGTGCAGGGGCTGGGCTGGGGACGAGGGTGGGGCTGGGGCAGGGGCTGGGTCTGGGGCTGGGGACAGGGCTGGGGGCGGGCTGGGGCTGGGCTAAGAGCAGGGCTGGGCTAGGGCTGTGGCTGGGGCAGGGCTGGGGCCGGGGCTGAGGGTGGAATGGGGCTGGGACTGGGGCTGGGGCTGGGGCTGGGGACAGGGCTGGGGCCGGGGCTAAGGCAGGGCTGGGGCAGGGCTGGGGCTAGGGCTAGGCTGAGGGCAGGGCTAGGCTAGGGGTGGGGCTGGGGCAGGGCTGGGGCCCGGGGTTGGGGCTGGGCTGGGCTGGGTCCAGGGCCGGGCCTGGGCTGTGGTTAGGGCTGGGCTGGGGCTGGGGATGAGGGCAGGGCTGGGCTAGGACTGGGACTGGGGCTGTGGCAGGGCTGTGGCTGGGCTGAGGGCAGGGCTAGGCTAGGGGTGGGGCTGGGGCTGGGCTGGGGCCGGGGCTGGGCCTGGGGCAGGGCTGGGCCTTAGGCTGGGGCAGGGCTGGAGTAGGGCTGGGGCTGGGGCTGGGGCTGGGGCTGGGGCTGGGCTGGGGCCGGGGCTGAGGCCGGGGTTGGGGCTGGGGCTGGGGCTGGGTCCAGGGCTGGGGCAGGGCTGGGGCTGGGGCTGGGCTGGGGCCGGGGCTGAGGACTGGTGTGGGGCTGGGGCTGGGGCTGGGTCCAGGGCTGGGGCTGGGCTGGGATGGGGCAGGACTAGGGCTGGTGCATCGGACGGGGCTGGGGACAGGGCTGGGGCCCGAGCTGGGGCAGGACTGGGGCCAGGCTGGGGCTGGGGTCGGTGCAGGGCTGGGGCTGGGGCTGGGCTGGGGCTGGGTCTGGGTCCAGGGCTGGGGCTGGAGCTGGGCTGGGCTAGGGCTGGGCTGGGGCCAGGGCTGGGGCTGGGGCTGGGTCCAGGGCTGGGGCTGGGTGGTGGCAGGAGGTGGGCTGGGGTCTGGGCTGGGCCTGGGGCAGGGCTGGGCCTGAGGCAGGGGCAGGGCTGGAGTAGGGCTGGGGCTGGGGTTGGGCTGGGGGCAGGGATGGGGATGGGGATGGGCTGGGCTGGGGGAACGGATGGGGATGGGGCTGGGGCTTGGGCTGGGGCAGGGCTGGGGCCTGGGCTGGGACCGGGACTGGGCTGGGGTAGGGCTGGGGCAGGGGCTGGGCTGGGGACGAGGGTGGGGCTGGGGCAGGGCTGGGGCTGGGGCTGGGCTGAGGGCAGGGCTGGCGCAGGGCTGGGGTTTGGGGCGGAGATGGGCAGGACTGGGGCTGGGGCAGGGGCCAGGGATGGCGACAGGGCTAGGGCAGGACCTGTGGCAGGGCTGGGTCCGGGCTGGGTCTGGGTTCGGGGCAGGGCTGTGGTTGGGGCTGGGCTGGTGCAGGGCTGGGGCTGGGGCTGGGCTGGTCTGGGGCTGGGGATGAGGGCAGGGCTGGGCTAGGGCTGGGGCTGGGGCTGGGGCATGGCTAGGGCTAGGCTGAGGGTAGGTCTAGGCTAGGGGTGGGGCTGGGGCAGGGCTGGGGCCGGGGTTGGGGCTGGGCTGGGCTGGGTTCAGGGCTGGGGCTGGGCTGTGGTTGGGGCTGGGCTGGTGCAGGGCTGGGGCTGGGGATGAGGGCAGGGCTGGGCTAGGGCTGGGGCTGGGGCTGTGGCAGGGCTGGGGCTGGGCTTAGGGCAGGGCTAGGCTTGGGGTGGGGCTGGGGCTGGGCTGTGGCCGGGGCTGAGGCTGGGCTGGGTTCTGGGCTGGGCCTGGGACAGGGCTGGGCTCGAGGCTGCGGCAGGGCTGTGGCACGGCTCAGGCTGGGCTGGGGTTGGGGACAGGGCTAGGGCCGGAGCTGGGGCAGGGCTGGGGCCGGGCTGGGGCTGGGTTCGTGGCAGGGCTGGGGCTGGGTCCAGGCCTGGGGCTGGGCTGAGGGCAGGGCCTGGCTAGGGCTGGGGCTGGAGAAGGGCTGAGGCTGGGCTGAGGGCAGGGCTAGGCTAGGGCTGGGGCTGGGGCAGGGCTGGGGCCAGGGCTGAGGCTGGGCTGGGTTCTGGGCTGGGCCTGGGAGAGGGATGGACTCGAGGCTGGGGCAAGGCTGGGGTAGGGATGGAGCCGGGGCTGGGGCCGGGGCTGGGAGCAGGGCTGGATCTGAGGTTGAGGCCGGGGCTGGGGCTGGGCTGGGGGCAGGGCTGGGGCTGGGGCTGGAACCAAGTCTTGGGCAGGGCTGGGGCTAGGGCTGGGGCCCGGGCTGGGGCAGGACTGGGGCTGGGACAGGGCTGGGGCTCGAGCTGGGGCAGGGCTGGGGCTGGGCTGGGGCTGGGTTTGGTGCAGGGCTGGGGCAGGGCTGGGGCCGGGGCTGGGGCCACGGGTGGGGCTGGGGCTGGATCTGGGGGCAGGGATGGGGCTGGGGCTGTGTGGTGGCTGGGGCTGGGGCTGTGTGGTGGCTGGGGCTGGGGCTGTGGCTGGGACTGGGGCAGGGCTGGGGCTGGGCTGGGGACAGGGCTGGGGCTGGGGGCGGGGATGGGGCAGGAATGGGGCTGGGGACGGGTCCAGGGCTGGGGACAGGGCTAGGGCCGGAGCTGGGGCAGGTCTGGGGCTGGGCATGGGCTGGGTTCGGGGCAGGGTTGGGGCTGGGTCCAGGCGTGGGGCTGGGCTGAGGTCAGGGCTGGGCTAGGGCTGGGGCTGGGGGCATGGATGGGGCTGGGGCTGGGCTAGGTCCGGGGCTGAGTCTGGGGGTGGGGCTGGGGCTGGGGCTCGGTCCAGGGATGGGGATGGGGCAGGGATGGGGCAGGACTAGGGCTGGTGCAGGGGCTGGGCTGGGGACGAGGGTGGGGCTGGGGCAGGGGCTGGGTCTGGGGCTGGGGACAGGGCTGGGGGCGGGCTGGGGCTGGGCTAAGAGCAGGGCTGGGCTAGGGCTGTGGCTGGGACAGGGCTGGGGCCGGGGCTGAGGGTGGAATGGGGCTGGGACTGGGGTGGGGACTGGGGCAGGGCTAGGGCTGGGGCTGGGTTGGAGCCGAGTCTGGGGCTTGGCTGGTGCCGAGGGTGGGGCTGGGGCTGGGGCTGGGGCTGTGGATAGGGCTGGGGCCGGGGCTAAGGCAGGGCTGGGGCAGGGCTGGGGCTGGGGCTAGGCTGAGGGCAGGGCTAGGCTAGGGGTGGGGCTGGGGCAGGGCTGGGGCCAGGGTTGGGGCTGGGCTGGGCTGGGTCCAGGGCCGGGCCTGGGCTGTGGTTAGGGCTGGGCTGCGGCTGGGCTGGGGCTGGGGATGAGGGCAGGGCTGGGCTAGGACTGGGACTGGGGCTGTGGCTGGGCTGAGGGCAGGGCTAGGCTAGGGGTGGGGCTGGGGCTGGGCTGGGGCCGGGGCTGGGCCTGGGGCAGGGCTGGGCCTTAGGCTGGGGCAGGGCTGGAGTAGGGCTGGGGCTGGGGCTGGGGCTGGGCTGGGGCCGGGGCTGAGGCCGGGGGTGGGGCTGGGGCTGGGGCTGGGTCCAGGGCTGGGGCAGGGCTGGGGCTGGGGCTGGGCTGGGGCCGGGGCTGAGGACTGGTGTGGGGCTGGGGCTGGGGCTGGGTCCAGGGCTGGGGCTGGGCTGGGATGGGGCAGGACTAGGGCTGGTGCATCGGACGGGGCTGGGGACAGGGCTGGGGCCCGAGCTGGGGCAGGACTGGGGCCAGGCTGGGGCTGGGGTCGGTGCAGGGCTGGGGCTGGGGCTGGGCTGGGGCTGGGTCTGGGTCCAGGGCTGGGGCTGGGGCTGGGCTGGGCTAGGGCTGGGCTGGGGCCAGGGCTGGGGCTGGGGCTGGGTCCAGTGCCGGGGCTGGTCAGTGGCTGGGGCTGGGCTGGGGCAGGGCTGGGGCTGGGCTGAGGGCAGGGCTAGGCTAGGGTTGGTGCTGGGGCTGGGCTTGGTTCTGGGCTGGGCCTGGGACAGGGCTGGGCTCGAGGCTGCAGCAGGGCTGTGGCAGGGTTCGGTGCAGGGCTGGGTTGCGGCTGGGGCAGGGGCCGGGGCTGGGGACAGGGCTAGGGCCGGAGCTGGGGCAGGGCTGGGCTAGGGCTGGGGCTGGGGCAGGGCTGGGCTAGGGCTGGGTTGGGAGCAGGGATGAGGCTGTTGCTGGGGCTGGGTCCCGGGCTGAGGCTGGGCTGACGGCAGGGATGAGCTAGGGCTGGGGATGAGGCAGGGCTAGGGTAGGGCCGGCCTGGGGCCGGGGCTGGGGCTGGGACCAGGGCCGGCCTGGGGCCGGGGCTGGGGCTGGGCTTGGGGCAGGGGCGGGGCTGGGGGCAGGGATGGGGCGGGGGCTGTGCTGTGGCTGGGGCTGTGGCTGGGGCTGGGGCTGGGACAGGGGCAGGGGCAGGACTGGGCTGGGGACAGGGCTGGGGCTGGGGCAGGGCTGGGGCTGGGGGCTGGGATGGGGCAGGACTGGGGCCGGGGCCGGGGCCAGGGCTAGGGACAGGGCTAGGGCCGGAGCTGGGGCTGGGCTGGGTCCGGGCTGGGGCTGGGTTCGGGGCAGGCCTGGGGCTGGGTCCAGGCCTGGGGCTGGGCTGAGAGCAGGGCTGGGCTAGGGCTGGGGCTGGGGCAGGGCTGGGGCTGGGTCAGGGTTGGACTAGGGCTGGGCTGGGGGCAGGGATGAGGCTGGGTTCGGTGCAGGGCTGGGGCTGGGGCATGGCAGGGGCTGGTGCTGGGGCTGGGTCCAGGGCTGGGGCTGGGCGGTGGCTGGGCTAGGGATGGGCTGGGGCCAGGGCTGGGGCTGGGGCTGGGGATGGGGCAGGGCTGGGGATGGGGGCTGGGATGGGGCAGGACTGGGGCTGGGGCAGGGGCCGGGGCTAGGGCTGGGGCTGGGTCCAGGGCTGGGGCTGGGGCTGGACTGGGCTAGGGCTGGGCTGGGGCCAGGGCTGGGGCTGGGGCTGGGTCCAGGGCTGGGGCTGGGCAGTGGCTGGGGCTGGGCTGGGGGCAGGGATGGGGATGGGGATGGGCTGGGCTGTGGGAACGGATGGGGCTGGGGCTGGGGCTGGGTCCAGGGCTGGGGCCCAAGCTGGGGCAGGGCTGCGGCCAGGCCGGGGCTGGGGTCGGTGCAGGACTGGGGTTGGGGCTGGGCTGGGGCTGGGTATGGGTCCAGGGCTGGGGCTGGGGCTCGGCTGGGCTAGGGCTGGGCTGGGGCCAGGGCTGGGGCTGGGGCTGGGTTGGGGGCAGGGATGGGGATTGGGATGGGCTGGGCTGGGGGAACGGATGGGGCTGGGGCTGGGGCTTGGGCTGGGGCAGGGCTGGGGCCTGGGCTGGGACCGGGACTGGGCTGGGGTAGGGCTTGGGCAGGGGCTGGGCTGGGGACGAGGGTGGGACTGGGGCAGGGCTGTCGCAGGGCTGGGGTTTGGGGCGGAGATGGGCAGGACTGGGGCTGGGGCAGGGGCAGGGCTGCGCCTGGGCTGGGGCCGGGGCTGGGGCTGGGCTGAGGGCAGGGCTGGGCTAGGGCTGGGCTGGGAGCAGGGATGAGGCTGTTGCTTGGGCTGGGGCCTGGGCTGGGGTAGGGCTGGGGCAGGGCTGGGACTAATGGTAGGGCTGGGACTAACACTGGGGCTGGGTCCAGGGCTGGGGCTGGGCTGACGGCAGGGATGAGCTAGGGCTGGGGATGAGGCAGGGCTAGGTTAGGGCTGGCCTGGGGCCGGGGCTGGGGCTGGGACCGGGGCTGGGATTGGGGCAGGGGCAGGGCTGGGCTGGGGACAGGGCTGGGGCCAGGGCTGGGGCAGGACTGGGGCTGGGGCCGGGATGGGGCAGGGGTGGGTCTGGGGCTGGGATGGGTCAGGACTGGGGCTGGGGCAGGGGCTGCGGTTAGGGACAGGGCTGGGGCCCGAGCTGGGGCAGGGCTGGGGCCAGGCTGGGGCTGGGTTCGGTGCAGGGCTGGGGCTGGGGCATGGCGGGGGCTGGGGCTGGGTCTAGGGCTGGGGCTGGGGCTGGGCTGAGCTAGGCCTGGGCTGGTGCCAGGGCTGGGGCTGGGCGGTGGCAGGGGGTGGGCTGGGGTCTGGGCTGGGTCTGGGGCAGGGCTGGGCCTGAGGCTGGGGCAGGGCTGGAGTAGGGCTGGGTCTGGGGCTGGGCTGGGGGCAGGGATGGGGCTGGGGCTGGGGCTGGGGCTGGGGCAGGGCTGGGGCCTGGGCTGGGACCGGGACTGGCCTGAGGTAGGGCTTGGGCAGGGGCTGGGCTGGGGACAAGGGTGGGGCTGGGGCAGGGCTGGGGCTGGGGCAGGGCTGAGGGCAGGGCTGTCGCGGGGCTGGGGTTTGGGGCGGAGATGGGCAGGACTGGGGCTGGGGCAGGGGCCAGGGATGGCGACAGGGCTAGGGCAGGACCTGTGGCAGGGCTGGGTCCGGGCTGGGTCTGGGTTCAGGGCAGGGCTGGGCTGTGGCTTGGGCTGGGCTGGGGCAGGGACAGGGCTGGGGCTGGGTGGAGGGCAGGGCTAGGCTAGGGGTGGGGCAGGGGCATGACTGGGGCTGGGGTTGGGGCTGGGCTGGGGCTGGGGCTGGGGCTGGGGCTGGGCATGGGCAGGGCTGGGGCCGGGGCTGGGCTGGGGCTGGGGCTGGGTCCAGGGCTGGGGCTGGGGCTGGGCTGGGGCCGAGGGTGGTGCTGGGGCGGGGCTAGGGCTGGGGGTGAGGCTGGGGTGGGGCTGGGGCTCGTCCCAGGCAGGGGCTGGTCTGGGGCTAGGCGTGGGCTGGGGCAGGGCTGGGGCTGCGGCTGGGCTGTGGGCAGGGATAGGGCTGGGGCTGGGCTGGGGCTGGGGCCGGGGCTGTGGCTGGGACTGGGGCAGGGCTGGGGCTGGGATGGGGCAGGACTGGGGCTGGGGACGGGTCCAGGGCTGGGGACAGGTCTAGGGCCAGAGCTGGGGCAGGTCTGGGGCTGGGCATGGGCTGGGTTCGGGGCAGGGTTGGGGCTGGGTCCAGGCGTGGGGCTGGGCTGAGGGCAGGGCTGGGCTAGGGCTGGGGCTGGGCTAGGTCCGGGGCTGAGTCTGGGGGTGGGGCTGGGGCTGGGGCTCGGTCCAGGGATGGGGATGGGGCAGGGATGGGGCAGGACTAGGGCTGGTGCAGGGGCTGGGCTGGGGACGAGGGTGGGGCTGGGGCAGGGGCTGGGTCTGGGGCTGGGGACAGGGCTGGGGGCGGGCTGGGGCTGGGCTAAGAGCAGGGCTGGGCTAGGGCTGTGGCTGGGGCAGGGCTGGGGCCGGGGCTGAGGGTGGAATGGGGCTGGGACTGGGGCTGGGGCTGGGGCTGGGGACAGGGCTGGGGCCGGGGCTAAGGCAGGGCTGGGGCAGGGCTGGGGCTAGGGCTAGGCTGAGGGCAGGGCTAGGCTAGGGGTGGGGCTGGGGCAGGGCTGGGGCCCGGGGTTGGGGCTGGGCTGGGCTGGGTCCAGGGCCGGGCCTGGGCTGTGGTTAGGGCTGGGCTGGGGCTGGGGATGAGGGCAGGGCTGGGCTAGGACTGGGACTGGGGCTGTGGCAGGGCTGTGGCTGGGCTGAGGGCAGGGCTAGGCTAGGGGTGGGGCTGGGGCTGGGCTGGGGCCGGGGCTGGGCCTGGGGCAGGGCTGGGCCTTAGGCTGGGGCAGGGCTGGAGTAGGGCTGGGGCTGGGGCTGGGGCTGGGGCTGGGGCTGGGCTGGGGCCGGGGCTGAGGCCGGGGTTGGGGCTGGGGCTGGGGCTGGGTCCAGGGCTGGGGCAGGGCTGGGGCTGGGGCTGGGCTGGGGCCGGGGCTGAGGACTGGTGTGGGGCTGGGGCTGGGGCTGGGTCCAGGGCTGGGGCTGGGCTGGGATGGGGCAGGACTAGGGCTGGTGCATCGGACGGGGCTGGGGACAGGGCTGGGGCCCGAGCTGGGGCAGGACTGGGGCCAGGCTGGGGCTGGGGTCGGTGCAGGGCTGGGGCTGGGGCTGGGCTGGGGCTGGGTCTGGGTCCAGGGCTGGGGCTGGAGCTGGGCTGGGCTAGGGCTGGGCTGGGGCCAGGGCTGGGGCTGGGGCTGGGTCCAGGGCTGGGGCTGGGTGGTGGCAGGAGGTGGGCTGGGGTCTGGGCTGGGCCTGGGGCAGGGCTGGGCCTGAGGCAGGGGCAGGGCTGGAGTAGGGCTGGGGCTGGGGTTGGGCTGGGGGCAGGGATGGGGATGGGGATGGGCTGGGCTGGGGGAACGGATGGGGATGGGGCTGGGGCTTGGGCTGGGGCAGGGCTGGGGCCTGGGCTGGGACCGGGACTGGGCTGGGGTAGGGCTGGGGCAGGGGCTGGGCTGGGGACGAGGGTGGGGCTGGGGCAGGGCTGGGGCTGGGGCTGGGCTGAGGGCAGGGCTGGCGCAGGGCTGGGGTTTGGGGCGGAGATGGGCAGGACTGGGGCTGGGGCAGGGGCCAGGGATGGCGACAGGGCTAGGGCAGGACCTGTGGCAGGGCTGGGTCCGGGCTGGGTCTGGGTTCGGGGCAGGGCTGTGGTTGGGGCTGGGCTGGTGCAGGGCTGGGGCTGGGGCTGGGCTGGTCTGGGGCTGGGGATGAGGGCAGGGCTGGGCTAGGGCTGGGGCTGGGGCTGGGGCATGGCTAGGGCTAGGCTGAGGGTAGGTCTAGGCTAGGGGTGGGGCTGGGGCAGGGCTGGGGCCGGGGTTGGGGCTGGGCTGGGCTGGGTTCAGGGCTGGGGCTGGGCTGTGGTTGGGGCTGGGCTGGTGCAGGGCTGGGGCTGGGGATGAGGGCAGGGCTGGGCTAGGGCTGGGGCTGGGGCTGTGGCAGGGCTGGGGCTGGGCTTAGGGCAGGGCTAGGCTTGGGGTGGGGCTGGGGCTGGGCTGTGGCCGGGGCTGAGGCTGGGCTGGGTTCTGGGCTGGGCCTGGGACAGGGCTGGGCTCGAGGCTGCGGCAGGGCTGTGGCACGGCTCAGGCTGGGCTGGGGTTGGGGACAGGGCTAGGGCCGGAGCTGGGGCAGGGCTGGGGCCGGGCTGGGGCTGGGTTCGTGGCAGGGCTGGGGCTGGGTCCAGGCCTGGGGCTGGGCTGAGGGCAGGGCCTGGCTAGGGCTGGGGCTGGAGAAGGGCTGAGGCTGGGCTGAGGGCAGGGCTAGGCTAGGGCTGGGGCTGGGGCAGGGCTGGGGCCAGGGCTGAGGCTGGGCTGGGTTCTGGGCTGGGCCTGGGAGAGGGATGGACTCGAGGCTGGGGCAAGGCTGGGGTAGGGATGGAGCCGGGGCTGGGGCCGGGGCTGGGAGCAGGGCTGGATCTGAGGTTGAGGCCGGGGCTGGGGCTGGGCTGGGGGCAGGGCTGGGGCTGGGGCTGGAACCAAGTCTTGGGCAGGGCTGGGGCTAGGGCTGGGGCCCGGGCTGGGGCAGGACTGGGGCTGGGACAGGGCTGGGGCTCGAGCTGGGGCAGGGCTGGGGCTGGGCTGGGGCTGGGTTTGGTGCAGGGCTGGGGCAGGGCTGGGGCCGGGGCTGGGGCCACGGGTGGGGCTGGGGCTGGATCTGGGGGCAGGGATGGGGCTGGGGCTGTGTGGTGGCTGGGGCTGGGGCTGTGTGGTGGCTGGGGCTGGGGCTGTGGCTGGGACTGGGGCAGGGCTGGGGCTGGGCTGGGGACAGGGCTGGGGCTGGGGGCGGGGATGGGGCAGGAATGGGGCTGGGGACGGGTCCAGGGCTGGGGACAGGGCTAGGGCCGGAGCTGGGGCAGGTCTGGGGCTGGGCATGGGCTGGGTTCGGGGCAGGGTTGGGGCTGGGTCCAGGCGTGGGGCTGGGCTGAGGTCAGGGCTGGGCTAGGGCTGGGGCTGGGGGCATGGATGGGGCTGGGGCTGGGCTAGGTCCGGGGCTGAGTCTGGGGGTGGGGCTGGGGCTGGGGCTCGGTCCAGGGATGGGGATGGGGCAGGGATGGGGCAGGACTAGGGCTGGTGCAGGGGCTGGGCTGGGGACGAGGGTGGGGCTGGGGCAGGGGCTGGGTCTGGGGCTGGGGACAGGGCTGGGGGCGGGCTGGGGCTGGGCTAAGAGCAGGGCTGGGCTAGGGCTGTGGCTGGGACAGGGCTGGGGCCGGGGCTGAGGGTGGAATGGGGCTGGGACTGGGGTGGGGACTGGGGCAGGGCTAGGGCTGGGGCTGGGTTGGAGCCGAGTCTGGGGCTTGGCTGGTGCCGAGGGTGGGGCTGGGGCTGGGGCTGGGGCTGTGGATAGGGCTGGGGCCGGGGCTAAGGCAGGGCTGGGGCAGGGCTGGGGCTGGGGCTAGGCTGAGGGCAGGGCTAGGCTAGGGGTGGGGCTGGGGCAGGGCTGGGGCCAGGGTTGGGGCTGGGCTGGGCTGGGTCCAGGGCCGGGCCTGGGCTGTGGTTAGGGCTGGGCTGCGGCTGGGCTGGGGCTGGGGATGAGGGCAGGGCTGGGCTAGGACTGGGACTGGGGCTGTGGCTGGGCTGAGGGCAGGGCTAGGCTAGGGGTGGGGCTGGGGCTGGGCTGGGGCCGGGGCTGGGCCTGGGGCAGGGCTGGGCCTTAGGCTGGGGCAGGGCTGGAGTAGGGCTGGGGCTGGGGCTGGGGCTGGGCTGGGGCCGGGGCTGAGGCCGGGGGTGGGGCTGGGGCTGGGGCTGGGTCCAGGGCTGGGGCAGGGCTGGGGCTGGGGCTGGGCTGGGGCCGGGGCTGAGGACTGGTGTGGGGCTGGGGCTGGGGCTGGGTCCAGGGCTGGGGCTGGGCTGGGATGGGGCAGGACTAGGGCTGGTGCATCGGACGGGGCTGGGGACAGGGCTGGGGCCCGAGCTGGGGCAGGACTGGGGCCAGGCTGGGGCTGGGGTCGGTGCAGGGCTGGGGCTGGGGCTGGGCTGGGGCTGGGTCTGGGTCCAGGGCTGGGGCTGGAGCTGGGCTGGGCTAGGGCTGGGCTGGGGCCAGGGCTGGAGCTGGGGCTGGGTCCAGGGCTGGGGCTGGGTGGTGGCAGGGGGTGGGCTGGGGTCTGGGCTGGGCCTGGGGCAGGGCTGGGCCTGAGGCAGGGGCAGGGCTGGAATAGGGCTGGGGCTGGGGTTGGGCTGGGGGCAGGGATGGGGATGGGGATGGGCTGGGCTGGGGGAACGGATGGGGCTGGGGCTGGGGCTTGGGCTGGGGCAGGGCTGGGGCCTGGGCTGGGACCGGGACTGGGCTGGGGTAGGGCTTGGGCAGGGCCTGGGCTGGGGACGAGGGTGGGGCTGGGGCAGGGCTGGGACTGGGGCTGGGCTGAGGGCAGGGCTGGCGCAGGGCTGGGGTTTGGGGCGGAGATGGGCAGGACTGGGGCTGGGGCAGGGGCCAGGGATGGCGACAGGGCTAGGGCAGGACCTGTGGCAGGGCTGGGTCCGGGCTGGGTCTGGGTTCGGGGCAGGGCTGTGGTTGGGGCTGGGCTGGTGCAGGGCTGGGGCTGGGGCTGGGCTGGTCTGGGGCTGGGGATGAGGGCAGGGCTGGGCTAGGGCTGGGGCTGGGGCTGGGGCATGGCTAGGGCTAGGCTGAGGGTAGGTCTAGGCTAGGGGTGGGGCTGGGGCAGGGCTGGGGCCGGGGTTGGGGCTGGGCTGGGCTGGGTTCAGGGCTGGGGCTGGGCTGTGGTTGGGGCTGGGCTGGTGCAGGGCTGGGGCTGGGGATGAGGGCAGGGCTGGGCTAGGGCTGGGGCTGGGGCTGTGGCAGGTCTGGGGCTGGGCTTAGGGCAGGGCTAGGCTTGGGGTGGGGCTGGGGCTGGGCTGTGGCCGGGGCTGAGGCTGGGCTGGGTTCTGGGCTGGGCCTGGGACAGGGCTGGGCTTGAGGCTGCGGCAGGGCTGTGGCACGGCTCGGGCCGGGCTGGGGTTGGGGACAGGGCTAGGGCCGGAGCTGGGGCAGGGCTGGGGCCGGGCTGGGGCTGGGTTCGTGGCAGGGCTGGGGCTGGGTCCAGGCCTGGGGCTGGGCTGAGAGCAGGCCCTGGCTAGGGCTGGGGCTGGAGAAGGGCTGAGGCTGGGCTGAGGGCAGGGCTAGGCTAGGGCTGGGGCTGGGGCAGGGCTGGGGCCAGGGCTGAGGCTGGGCTGGGTTCTGGGCTGGGCCTGGGAGAGGGATGGACTCGAGGCTGGGGCAAGGCTGGGGTAGGGATGGAGCCGGGGCTGGGGCCGGGGCTGGGAGCAGGGCTGGATCTGAGGTTGAGGCCGGGGCTGGGGCTGGGCTGGGGGCAGGGCTGGGGCTGGGGCTGGAACCAAGTCTTGGGCAGGGCTGGGGCTAGGGCTGGGGCCCGGGCTGGGGCAGGACTGGGGCTGGGACAGGGCTGGGGCTCGAGCTGGGGCAGGGCTGGGGCTGGGCTGGGGCTGGGTTTGGTGCAGGGCTGGGGCAGGGCTGGGGCCGGGGCTGGGGCCACGGGTGGGGCTGGGGCTGGATCTGGGGGCAGGGATGGGGCTGGGGCTGTGTGGTGGCTGGGGCTGGGGCTGTGGCTGGGACTGGGGCAGGGCTGGGGCTGGGCTGGGGACAGGGCTGGGGCTGGGGGCTGGGATGGGGCAGGACTGGGGCTGGGGCAGGGGCCAGGGCTGGGGACAGAGCTAGGGCCGGGGCTGTGGCCGGGCTGGGGCTGGGTTCGGGGTAGGGCTGGGGCTGGGTGTGGGCTGGGCTAGGGCTGGGCTGGGGGCAGGGATGGGGTTGGGGCTGGGCTGGGGCCGGGGCTGAGTCCGGGGGTGGGGTTGGGGCTGGGTCCAGGGCTGGGGCAGGGCTGGGAACGGGGCTGAGCTGGGGCCGGGGCTGAGGCTGGGTGTGGGGCTGGGGCTGGGGCTGGGTCCGGGGCTGGGGCTGGGCCCGAGGCTGGGGCAGGGCTGGAGTAGGGCAGGGGCTGGGGCTGGGGCTGGGGGCAGGGATGGGGATGGGGATGGGGATGGGCTGGGCTGGGGGAACGGATGGGGCTGGGGCTGGGGCTTGGGCTGGGGCAGGGCTAGGTTAGGGCTGGCCTGGGGCCAGGGCTGGGGCTGGGACTGGGACTGGAGCTGGGACTGGGGCAGGGCTGGGGCTGGGTCTGGGGCTGGGTCTGGGTCCAGGGCTGGGGCTGAGGCTGGGGTGGGGCTGGGTCTGGGTCTGGGTCCAGGGCTGGGGCTGGGGCAGGGTTGGGGACGAGGGTGGGGCTGGGGCAGGGCTGGCGCAGGGCTGGGGTTTGGGGCGGAGATGGGCAGGACTGGGGCTGGGGCAGGGGCCAGGGATGGCGACAGGGCTAGGGCAGGACCTGTGGCAGGGCTGGGTCCGGGCTGGGTCTGGGTTCGGGGCAGGGCTGGGCTGTGGCTTGGGCTGGGCTGAGGCAGGGCTCGGGCTGGGGCTGGGTCCAGGGCTGGGGCTGGGCTGTGGCTTGGGCTGGGCAGGGGCAGGGCTTGGGCTGGGGCTGGGGCTGGGTCAAGGGCTGGGGCTGGGCTGGGGCTGAGGCTGGGGCTGGGCATGGGCAGGGCTGGGGCCGGGGCTGGGCTGGGGCTGGGTCCAGGGCTGGGGCTGGGCTGTGGCTTGGGCTGGGCAGGGGCAGGGCTGGGGCTGGGGCTGGGGCTGGGGCTGGAGCTGGGGCTGGGGCTGGGCATGGGCAGGGCTGGGGCCGGGGCTGGGCTGGGGCTGGGGCTGGGTCCAGGGCTGGGGCTGGGGCTGCGGGGTTTGGCCAGGGCTGGGCCTAGGGCTGAGTTAGGGGTAGGGCTGGGGCTGTGCTGGGGCCGGGGCTGGAACCAAGGCTTGGGCAGGGATGGGGCTGGGGCTGGGGCTTGGCCTGGGGTAGGGTTGGGGCTGGGCTGTGGCTGGGGCTGGGGACAGGGCTGGGGCCGGGGCTGAGGCAGGGCTGGGGCAGGGCTGGGGCTGGGGCTGGGCTGAGGGCAGGGCTTGGGAAGGGCTGGGAATGGGGGTGTGATGGGGCAGTGCTGGGGTGGGCTGGGGCTGGGTTCGGGGTAGGGCTGGGCCTTGTACCAGGGATGGGGCTGGGCTGAGGGCAGGGCTGGGCTAGGCCTGGGGCTGGGGCAGGGCTAGGTTAGGGCTGGCCTGGGGCCAGGGCTGGGGCTGGGACTGGGGCTGGGACTGGGGCAGGGCTGGTGCCGGGCTGGGGCTGGGCCCGAGGCTGGTGCAGGTCTGGGGTTTGGGGCGGAGATGGGCAGGACTGGGGCTGGGGCAGGGGCCAGGGATAGGACTGGGGCTGGGCTGTGACTGTGGCCGGGGCTGTGGCTGCGACTGGGGCAGGGCTAGGGCAGGACCTGTGGCAGGGCTGGGTCCGGGCTGGGTCTGGGTTCGGGGCAGGGCTGGGCTGTGGCTTGGGCTGGGCTGGGGCGGGCTCGGGCTGGGGCTGGGTCCAGGGCTGGGGCTGGGCTGTGGCTTGGGCTGGGCAGGGGCAGGGCTGGGTCAAGGGCTGGGGTGGGGCTGGGGCTGGGGCTGGGTGCAGGGCTGGGGCTGGGGCTGGGCTGGGGCCGAGGGTGGGGCTGGGGCTGGGGCTGG
This sequence comes from Melanerpes formicivorus, assembly GCF_026170545.1. NCBI lineage: Eukaryota > Metazoa > Chordata > Aves > Piciformes > Picidae > Melanerpes > Melanerpes formicivorus. The sequence continues at coordinate 14,637 of NW_027142668.1, read as the reverse complement.
AGCTGGGGCTGAGGGCAGGGCTGGGCTGGGACTGGGTCCAGGGCTGGTGCTGGGTTGAGGGTAGGGCTAGGCTAGGGGTGGGGCTGGGGCAGGACTGTGTCTGTGTCTGGGCCTGGGTCTGGGTGCAGGGCTGGGGCTGGGGCTGGGGCCGAGGGTGGGGCTGGGGCTGGGGCTGGGGCTGAGGGCAGGGGCAGGGCTGGGGCTGGGGCTGGGGTTGGGGCTGGTCGTGGGCAGGGCTTGGGCCGGGGCTGGGCTGGGGCTGGGTCCAGGGCTGGGGCTGGGGCTGGGCTGGGGCCGAGGGTGGGGCTGGGGCTGGGGCTGGGGCTTACGGCAGGGCTGGGCTGGGGCTGGGGCAGTGCTGGGGCTGGGTTGAGGGCAGGGCTAGGCTAGGGATGGGGCTGGGGCAGGGCTGGGGCTGGGTTCGGTGCAGGGCTGGGCCTGGGGCTGGGGCTGGGCTGGGGATGAGGGTGGGGCTGGGCTGGAGAAGGGCTGGGGCTGGGGCAGGGCTGGGGGCAGGGATAGGGATGGGGCTGGTATGGGCTGTGGGAACGGATGGGGCTGGGGCTGGGGCTATGGCTGGGGCTTGGGCTGGGGCAGGGCTGGGCCTGGGCTGGGACCGGGGCTGGGCTCGGGTAGGTCTGGTGCAGGGGCTGGGCTAAGGGTAGGTCTGGGGCAGGGGCTGGGCTGGGGACGAGGGTGGGACTGGGGCAGGGCTGGGGACAGGGATAGGGCCGGAGCTAGGCCAGGGCTGGGGCCGGGCTGGGGCAGGACTGGAGCCAGGCTGGGGCTGGGTTCGGTGCAGGGCTGGGGCTGGGGCATGGCGGGGGCTATGGCTGGGGCTGGGTCCAGGGCTGGGGCTGGGGCTGGGCTGGGCTAGGCCTGGGCTGGAGCCAGGTCTGGGGCTGGGACTGGTTCCAGGGCTGGGGCTGGGCGGTGGTAGGGGCTGGGCTGGGGTCTGGGCTGGGCCTGGGGCAGGGCTGGGCCTGAGGCTGGGGCAGGGCTGGAGTAGGGCTGGGTCTGGGGCTGGGCTGGGGGCAGGGATGGGGCTGGTGATGGGCTGGGTCTTGGGCTGGGGCAGGGCTGGGGTCTGGGCTGGGACCGGGACTGGGCTGGGGTAGGGCTTGGGCAGGGGCTCGGCTGGGGATGAGGGTGGGGCTGGGGCAGGGGCTGGAGCTGGGGACGAGGGTGGGGCTGGGGCAGGGGCTGGAGACAGGGCTGGGGCTGAGCTGGGGCTGGGCTGGGACCGGGGCTGGGCTGGGGTAGGTCTGGGGCAGGGGCTGGGCTGGGGACAAGGGTGGGGCTGGGGCAGGGGCTGGGGCTGGGGCTGGGGCCAGGCTGGGGCTGGGCTAAAGGCAGGGCTGGGCTAGGGCTGTGGCTGGGGCAGGGCTGGGGCCGGGGCTGGGGCTGGGCTGTGGCTGGGGCTGGGCTGTGGCTGGGGCCGGGATGGGGCAGGGGTGGGTCTGGGGCTGGGATGGGTCAGGACTGGGTCTGGGGCAGGGGCCGGGGTTAGGGACAGGGCTGGGGCCCGAGCTGGGGCAGGGCTGGGGCCGGGCTGGGTCTGGGTTCGGTGCAGGGCTGGGGCTGGGGCATGGCGGGGGCTGGGGCTGGGGCTGGGTCTAGTACTGGGGCTGGGGCTGGGTCCAGGGCTGGGGCTGGGGCTGGGGCTGGGTCTAGTGCTGGGGCTGGGGCTGGGTCCAGGGCTGGGGCTGGGCGGTGGCAGGGGGTGGGCTGGGGTCTGGGCTGGGCCTGGGGCAGGGCTGGGCCTGAGGCTGGGGCAGGGCTGGAGTAGGGCTGGGTCTGGGGCTAGGCTGGGGGCAGGGATGGGGATGTGGATGGGCTGGGCTGGGGGAACGGATGGGGCTGGGGCTGGGGCTTGGGCTGGGGCTGGGGCTGGGTCAAGTGCTGGAGCTGGGGCTGGGCATGGGCAGGGCTGGGGCCGGGGCTGGGCTGGGGCTGGGTCTGGGTCCAGGGCTGGGGCTGGGCTGGGGCTGGGGATGGGCTGGGGCAGGGCTAGGGCTGGGGGTGAGGCTGGGGTGGGGCTGGGGCTCATCCCGGGCAGGGGCTGGGCAGGGGCTGGGCGTGGCCTGGGGCAGGGCTGGGGCTGGGCTGGGGTCAGGGCTGGGCTGGGTGCAGGGTAGGGGCATGGCTGGGGCTGGGAGCTGGGATGGGGCAGGAATGGGGCTGGGGCAGGGTCCGGGGCTGGGGACAGGGCTAGGGCCGGAGCTGGGGCAGGTCTGGGGCTGGGCATGGGCTGGGTTCGGGGCAGGGTTGGGGCTGGGTCCAGGCGTGGGGCTGGGCTGAGGGCAGGGCTGGGCTAGGGCTGGGGCTGGGGGCATGGATGGGGCTGGGGCTGGGCTGGGTCCGGGGCTGAGGCTGGGGGTGGGGCTGAAGCTGGGGCTCGGTCCAGGGCTGGGGATGGGGCAGGGATGGGGCAGGACTAGGGCTGGTGCAGGGGCTGGGCTGGGGACGAGGGTGGGGCTGGGGCAGGGACTGGGGCTGGGGACAGGGCTGGGGGCGGGCTGGGGCTGGGCTAAGGGCAGGGCTGGGCTAGGGCTGTGGCTGGTGCAGGGCTGGGGCCGGGGGCTGAGGGTGGAATGGGGCTGGGAGTGGGGCGGGGACTGGGGCAGGGCTAGGGCTGGGGCTGGGTTGGGGGCCGGGTTGGGGCCGAGTCTGGGGCTTGGCTGGTGCCGAGGGTGGGGCTGGGGCTGGGGCTGGGGCTGAGGCTGTGGACAGGGCTGGGGCTAGGGCTGAGTTAGGGGTAGGGCTGGGGCTGTGCTGGGGCCGGGGCTGAGCTGGGGCTGGGGCTGGGTCCAGGGCTGCGGCTGGGCTGGGGCTGGGGCTGGGGTTGGGGCTGGGGCTCGGGTTCGGGCTGGTCATGGGCAGGGGTGGGGCTGAGGGCAGGGCTGGGCTGGGTCTGGGGCAGTGCTGGGGCTGGGTTGAGGGCAGGGCTAGGCTAGGGATGGGGCTGGGGCAGGGCTGGGTCTGGGGCTGGGGCTGGGTCGGGGTCCAGGACTGGGGCTGGGCTGTGGCTGGGGATGGGCTGGGGCAGGGCTAGGGCTGGGGGTGAGGCTGGGTCTGGGTCCCGGGCAGGGGCTGGGCTGGGGCTGGGGCTGGGGCTGGGGACAGGGCTAGGGCCGGAGCTGACGCAGGGCTGGGCCTGGGCTGGGGCTGGGTTCGGGGCAGGGCTGGGGCTGGGTCCAGGCGTGGGGCTGGGCTGAGGTCAGGGCTGGGCTAGGGCTGGGACTGGGGGCATGGATGGGGCTGGGGCTGGGCTGAGGGCAGGTCTGGGGATGCGGCGGGGATGGGGCAGGACTAGGGCTGGTGCAGGGGCCTGGGCTGGGGACAGGGGCAGGGCTGGGGCTGGGTCCAGGCCTGGGGCTGGGCTGAGAGCAGGGCTGGGCTAGGGCTGGGGCTGGGGCAGGGCAGGGGCTGGGGCAGGGCTGGGCTAGGGCTGGGCTGGGGGCAGGGATGGGGCTGGGTCCAGGCCTGGGGCTGGGCTGAGAGCAGGGCTGGGCGAGGGCTGGGGCTGGGGCATGGCAGGGGCTGGGGCTGGGGCTGGGTCCAGGGCTGGGGCTGGGGCTGGGTCCAGGGCTGGTTCTGGGCGGTGGCTGGGCCTGGGCTGGGGCTGGGCTGGGTCCAGGGCTGGGGCTGGGCCCGAGGCTGGGGCAGGGCTGGGGATGGGGGCTGGGATGGGACAGGACTGGGGCTGGGGCAGGGGCCGGGGCTGGGGACAGGGCTGGGGCCTGAGCTGGGGCAGACCTGGGGCTGGGCTGGGGCTGGGTTCGGGGCAGGGCTGGGCCTGGTTCCAGGGCTGGGGCCGGGCTGGTTTAGGGCTGGCCTGGGGCCAGAGCTGGGTCTGGGACTGGGGCTGAGCCTGTAGCAGGGCTGGGGCTGGGCTGGGTCTGGGGCTCAGGCAGGGCTGGGGCTGGACTGAGGGCAGGGCTAGGCTAGGGTTTGGGGCTGGGGACAGGGCTAGGGCCGGACCTGTGGCAAAGCTGGGGCCGGGGTGGGGCTGGGTTCCGTGCAGGGCTGGGCTGTGGCTTGGTCTGGGCTGAGGGCAGGGCTGGGGCTGGGGCTGGGTCCAGGACTGGGGCTGGGCTGGGATGGGGCAGGACTAGGGCTGGTGCAGCGGCCGGGGCTGGGGACAGGGCTGGGGCCCGAGCTGGGGCAGGGCGGGGGCCAGGGTGGGGCTGGGGTCGGTGCAGGGCTGGGCCTGGGGCTGGGCTGGGGATGAGGGTGGGGCTGGTCTGGGGTCTGGGCTGGGCCTGGGGCAGGGCTGGGCCCGAGGCTGGGGCAGGGCTGGAGTAGGGCTGGGGCTGGGGCAGGGCTGGGGGCAGGGATAGGGCTGGGGCTGGGGAAGGGGCCAGGGCTGGGTCCAGGGCTGGGGCTGGTCTGTAGCTGGGGCCGGGATGGGGCAGGGGTGGGTCTGGGGCTGGGATGGGTCGGGGCAGGGGGCTGGGGCTAGGGACAGGGCTGAGGCCCGAGCTGGGGCAGGGCTGAGGCCAGGCTGGGGCTGGGTTTGGTGCAGGGCTGGGGCTGGGGCATGGCGGGGGCTGGGGCTGGGGCTGGGTCTAGGGCTGGGGCTGGGGCTGGGGCTGGGCTAGGCCTAGGCTGCGGCCAGGGCTGGGGCTGGGGCTGGGTCCAGGGCTGTGGCTGGGCGGTGGCAGGGGGTGGGCTGGGGGTCTGGGCTGGGCCTGGGGCAGGGCTGGGGCCTGAGGCTGGGGCAGGGCTGAGGCTGGGGCAGGGCTGGGTCTGGGGCTGGGCTGGGGGCAGGGATGGGGATGGGGATGGGCTGGGCTGGGGGAACGGATGGGGCTGGGGCTGGGGCTGGGGCAGGGCTGGGGCCTGGGCTGGGACCGGGACTGGGCTGGGGTAGGGCTTGGGCAGGGGCTGGGCTGGGGACGAGGGTGGGGCTGGGGCGGGGCTGGGGCTGGGCTGAGGGCAGGGCTGTCGCAGGGCTGGGGTTTGGGGCGGAGATGGGCAGGACTGGGGCTGGGGCAGGGGCCAGAGAAGGCGACAGGGCTAGGGCAGGACCTGTGGCAGGGCTGGGTCCGGGCTGGGTCTGGGTTCGGGGCAGGGCTGGGCTGTGGCTTGGGCTGGGCTGGGGCAGGGCTCGGGCTGGGGCTGGGTCCATGGCTGGGGCTGGGCTGTGGCTTGGGCTGGGCAGGGGCAGGGCTGGGGCTGGGGCTTGGCTGGGGCTGGGGCTGGGTCAAGGGCTGGGGCTGGGCTGGGGCTGGGGCTGGGCAGGGGCAGTGCTGGGGCCGGGGGTGGGCTGGGGCTGGGGCTGGGTCCAGGGCTGGGGCTGGGGCTGGGCTGGGGCCGAGGGTGGTGCTGGGGCTGGGCTGGGGCCGAGGGTGGGGCTGGGGCTGGGGCTGGGGCTGAGGGCAGGGCTGGGCTGGGCCGAGGGTGGGGCTGGGGCTGGGTTGAGGGCAGAGCTAGGCTAGGGGTGGGGCTGGGGCAGGACAGGGGCTGGGTCTGGGTCTGGGGCTGGGTCTGGGTCCAGGGCTGGGGCTGGGCTGTGGCTGGGGATGGGCTGGGGCAGGGCTAGGGCTGGGGGTGAGGCTGGGGTGGGGCTGGGGCTCGTCCCGAGCAGGGGCTGGGCTGGGGCTGGGCGTGGGCTGGGGCAGGGCTGGTGCCGGGCTGGGGCTGGGGCTGGGGCTGGGGCTGGGCTGAGGGCAGGGCTGGCGCAGGGGCTGGGGTTTGGGGGCGGAGATTGGCAGGACTGGGGCTGGGGCAGGGGCCAGGGATGGCGACAGGGCTAGGGCACGACCTGTGGCAGGGCTGGGACCGGGCTGGGTCTGGATTCGGGGCAGGGCTGGGCTGTGGCTTGGAGTGGGCTGAGGCAGGGCTCGGGCTGGGGCTGGGGCAGGGCTGGGGCATGGCTGGGGCTGGGGGCTGGGATGGGGCAGGATTGGGGCTGGGGCAGGGGCCGGGGCTGGGGACAGGGCTAGGGCCGGAGCTGGGGCAGGGCTGGGGCTGGGCTGGGGCTGGGTTCGGGGCAGGGCTGGGGCTGGGTCCAGGCGTGGGGCTGGGCTGAGGTCAGGGCTGGGCTAGGGCTGGGACTGGGGGGCATGGATGGGGCTGGGGCTGGGCTGAGGGCAGGTCTGGGGATGCGGCGGGGATGGGGCAGGACTAGGGCTGGTGCAGGGGCCTGGGCTGGGGACAGGGGCAGGGCTGGGGCTGGGTCCAGGCCTGGGGCTGGGCTGAGAGCAGGGCTGGGCTAGGGCTGGGGCTGGGGCAGGGCAGGGGCTGGGGCAGGGCTGGGCTAGGGCTCTGGGGGCAGGGATGGGGCTGGGTCCAGGCCTGGGGCTGGACTGAGAGCAGGGCTGGGCGAGGGCTGGGGCTGGGGCATGGCAGGGGCTGGGGCTGGGGCTGGGTCCAGGGCTGGGGCTGGGGCTGGGTCCAGGGCTGGTTCTGGGCGGTGGCTGGGCCTGGGCTGGGGCTGGGCTGGGTCCAGGGCTGGGGCTGGGCCCGAGGCTGGGGCAGGGCTGGGGATGGGGGCTGGGATGGGACAGGACTGGGGCTGGGGCAGGGGCCGGGGCTGGGGACAGGGCTGGGGCCTGAGCTGGGGCAGACCTGGGGCTGGGCTGGGGCTGGGTTCGGGGCAGGGCTGGGCCTGGTTCCAGGGCTGGGGCCGGGCTGGTTTAGGGCTGGCCTGGGGCCAGAGCTGGGTCTGGGACTGGGGCTGAGCCTGTAGCAGGGCTGGGGCTGGGCTGGGTCTGGGGCTCAGGCAGGGCTGGGGCTGGACTGAGGGCAGGGCTAGGCTAGGGTTTTGGGGCTGGGGACAGGGCTAGGGCCGGACCTGTGGCAAAGCTGGGGCCGGGGTGGGGCTGGGTTCCGTGCAGGGCTGGGCTGTGGCTTGGTCTGGGCTGAGGGCAGGGCTGGGGCTGGGGCTGGGTCCAGGACTGGGGCTGGGCTGGGATGGGGCAGGACTAGGGCTGGTGCAGCGGCCGGGGCTGGGGACAGGGCTGGGGCCCGAGCTGGGGCAGGGCGGGGGCCAGGGTGGGGCTGGGGTCGGTGCAGGGCTGGGCCTGGGGCTGGGGCTGGGCTGGGGATGAGGGTGGGGCTGGTCTGGGGTCTGGGCTGGGCCTGGGGCAGGGCTGGGCCCGAGGCTGGGGCAGGGCTGGAGTAGGGCTGGGGCTGGGGCAGGGCTGGGGGCAGGGATAGGGCTGGGGCTGGGGAAGGGGCCAGGGCTGGGTCCAGGGCTGGGGCTGGTCTGTAGCTGGGGCCGGGATGGGGCAGGGGTGGGTCTGGGGCTGGGATGGGTCGGGGCAGGGGCTGGGGCTAGGGACAGGGCTGAGGCCCGAGCTGGGGCAGGGCTGAGGCCAGGCTGGGGCTGGGTTTGGTGCAGGGCTGGGGCTGGGGCATGGCGGGGGCTGGGGCTGGGGCTGGGTCTAGGGCTGGGGCTGGGGCTGGGGCTGGGCTAGGCCTAGGCTGCGGCCAGGGCTGGGGCTGGGGCTGGGTCCAGGGCTGTGGCTGGGCGGTGGCAGGGGGTGGGCTGGGGTCTGGGCTGGGCCTGGGGCAGGGCTGGGGCCTGAGGCTGGGGCAGGGCTGAGGCTGGGGCAGGGCTGGGTCTGGGGCTGGGCTGGGGGCAGGGATGGGGATGGGGATGGGCTGGGCTGGGGGAACGGATGGGGCTGGGGCTGGGGCTGGGGCAGGGCTGGGGCCTGGGCTGGGACCGGGACTGGGCTGGGGTAGGGCTTGGGCAGGGGCTGGGCTGGGGACGAGGGTGGGGCTGGGGCGGGGGCTGGGGCTGGGCTGAGGGCAGGGCTGTCGCAGGGCTGGGGTTTGGGGCGGAGATGGGCAGGACTGGGGCTGGGGCAGGGGCCAGAGAAGGCGACAGGGCTAGGGCAGGACCTGTGGCAGGGCTGGGTCCGGGCTGGGTCTGGGTTCGGGGCAGGGCTGGGCTGTGGCTTGGGCTGGGCTGGGGCAGGGCTCGGGCTGGGGCTGGGTCCATGGCTGGGGCTGGGCTGTGGCTTGGGCTGGGCAGGGGCAGGGCTGGGGCTGGGGCTTGGCTGGGGCTGGGGCTGGGTCAAGGGCTGGGGCTGGGCTGGGGCTGGGGCTGGGCAGGGGCAGTGCTGGGGCCGGGGGTGGGCTGGGGCTGGGGCTGGGTCCAGGGCTGGGGCTGGGGCTGGGCTGGGGCCGAGGGTGGTGCTGGGGCTGGGCTGGGGCCGAGGGGTGGGGCTGGGGCTGGGGCTGGGGCTGAGGGCAGGGCTGGGCTGGGCCGAGGGTGGGGCTGGGGCTGGGTTGAGGGCAGAGCTAGGCTAGGGGTGGGGCTGGGGCAGGACAGGGGCTGGGTCTGGGTCTGGGGCTGGGTCTGGGTCCAGGGCTGGGGCTGGGCTGTGGCTGGGGATGGGCTGGGGCAGGGCTAGGGCTGGGGGTGAGGCTGGGGTGGGGCTGGGGCTCGTCCCGAGCAGGGGCTGGGCTGGGGCTGGGCGTGGGCTGGGGCAGGGCTGGTGCCGGGCTGGGGCTGGGGCTGGGGCTGGGCTGAGGGCAGGGCTGGCGCAGGGCTGGGGTTTGGGGCGGAGATTGGCAGGACTGGGGCTGGGGCAGGGGCCAGGGATGGCGACAGGGCTAGGGCACGACCTGTGGCAGGGCTGGGACCGGGCTGGGTCTGGGTTCGGGGCAGGGCTGGGCTGTGGCTTGGAGTGGGCTGAGGCAGGGCTCGGGCTGGGGCTGGGGCAGGGCTGGGGCATGGCTGGGGCTGGGGGCTGGGATGGGGCAGGATTGGGGCTGGGGCAGGGGCCGGGGCTGGGGACAGGGCTAGGGCCGGAGCTGGGGCAGGGCTGGGGCTGGGCTGGGGCTGGGTTCGGGGCAGGGCTGGGGCTGGGTCCAGGCGTGGGGCTGGGCTGAGGTCAGGGCTGGGCTAGGGCTGGGACTGGGGGGCATGGATGGGGCTGGGGCTGGGCTGAGGGCAGGTCTGGGGATGCGGCGGGGATGGGGCAGGACTAGGGCTGGTGCAGGGGCCTGGGCTGGGGACAGGGGCAGGGCTGGGGCTGGGTCCAGGCCTGGGGCTGGGCTGAGAGCAGGGCTGGGCTAGGGCTGGGGCTGGGGCAGGGCAGGGGCTGGGGCAGGGCTGGGCTAGGGCTGGGCTGGGGGCAGGGATGGGGCTGGGTCCAGGCCTGGGGCTGGACTGAGAGCAGGGCTGGGCGAGGGCTGGGGCTGGGGCATGGCAGGGGCTGGGGCTGGGGCTGGGTCCAGGGCTGGGGCTGGGTCTGGGTCCAGGGCTGGTTCTGGGCGGTGGCTGGGCCTGGGCTGGGGCTGGGCTGGGTCCAGGGCTGGGGCCTGGGCTGGGACCGGGACTGGGCTGGGGTAGGGCTTGGGCAGGGGCTGGGCTGGGGACGAGGGTGGGGCTGGGGCGGGGCTGGGGCTGGGCTGAGGGCAGGGCTGTCGCAGGGCTGGGGTTTGGGGCGGAGATGGGCAGGACTGGGGCTGGGGCTGGGATGGGTCGGGGCAGGGGCTGGGGCTAGGGACAGGGCTGAGGCCCGAGCTGGGGCAGGGCTGAGGCCCGAGCTGGGGCAGGGCTGAGGCCCGAGCTGGGGCAGGGCTGAGGCCAGGCTGGGGCTGGGTTTGGTGCAGGGCTGGGGCTGGGGCATGGCGGGGGCTGGGGCTGGGGCTGGGTCGAGGGCTGGGGCTGGGGCTGGGACTGGGCTAGGCCTAGGCTGCGGCCAGGGCTGGGGCTGGGGCTGGGTCCAGGGCTGGGGCTGGGCGGTGGCAGGGGGTGGGCTGGGGTCTGGGCTGGGCCTGGGGCAGGGCTGGGGCCTGAGGCTGGGGCAGGGCTGGGTCTGGGGCTGGGCTGGGGGCAGGGATGGGGATGGGGATGGGCTGGGCTGGGGGAACGGATGGGGCTGGGGCAGGGCTGGGGCCTGGGCTGGGACCGGGACTGGGCTGGGGTAGGGCTTGGGCAGGGGCTGGGCTGGGGACGAGGGTGGGGCTGGGGCGGGGCTGGGGCTGGGCTGAGGGCAGGGCTGTCGCAGGGCTGGGGTTTGGGGCGGAGATGGGCAGGACTGGGGCTGGGGCTGGGTCCATGGCTGGGGCTGGGCTGTGGCTTGGGCTGGGCAGGGGCAGGGCTGGGGCTGGGGCTTGGCTGGGGCTGGGCTGGGTCAAGGGCTGGGGCTGGGCTGGGCTAGGGCTGAACTGGGGCAGGGCTGGGGCTGGGATGGGGGCAGGGATGGGGCTGGGGCTGGGACTTGGGCTGGGGCAGGGCTGGACCTGGGCTGGGGATGAGGCTGGAGTGGGGCTGGGGCTGGGCTGGGGTCTGGGCTGGGGCTGGGGCTGGGCAGGGGCAGTGCTGGGGCCGGGGGTGGGCTGGGCTGGGGCTGGGTCCAGGGCTGGGGCTGGGGCTGGGCTGGGGCCGAGGGTGGTGCTGGGGCTGGGCTGGGGCCGAGGGTGGGGCTGGGGCTGGGGCTGGGGCTGAGGGCAGGGCTGGGCTGGGCCGAGGGGTGGGGCTGGGGGCTGGGTTGAGGGCAGAGCTAGGCTAGGGGTGGGGCTGGGGCAGGACAGGGGCTGGGTCTGGGTCTGGGGCTGGGTCTGGGTCCAGGGCTGGGGCTGGGCTGTGGCTGGGGATGGGCTGGGGCAGGGCTAGGGCTGGGGGTGAGGCTGGGGTGGGGCTGGGGCTCGTCCGAGCAGGGGCTGGGCTGGGGGCTGGGCGGTGGGCTGGGGCAGGGCTGGTGCCGGGCTGGGGCTGGGGCTGGGGCTGGGCTGAGGGCAGGGCTGGCGCAGGGCTGGGTTTGGGGCGGAGATTGGCAGGACTGGGGCTGGGGCAGGGGCCAGGGATGGCGACAGGGCTAGGGCAACGACCTGTGGCAGGGCTGGGACCGGGCTGGGTCTGGGTTCGGGGCAGGGCTGGGCTGTGGCTTGGAGTGGGCTGAGGCAGGGCTCGGGCTGGGGCTGGGGCAGGGCTGGGGCATGGCTGGGGCTGGGGGCTGGGATGGGGCAGGATTGGGGCTGGGGCAGGGGCCGGGGCTGGGGACAGGGCTAGGGCCGGAGCTGGGGCAGGGCTGGGGCTGGGCTGGGGCTGGGTTCGGGGCAGGGCTGGGGCTGGGTCCAGGCGTGGGGCTGGGCTGAGGTCAGGGCTGGGCTAGGGCTGGGACTGGGGGCATGGATGGGGCTGGGGCTGGGCTGAGGGCAGGTCTGGGGATGCGGCTGGGGATGGGGCAGGACTAGGGCTGGTGCAGGGGCCTGGGCTGGGGACAGGGGCAGGGCTGGGGCTGGGTCCAGGCCTGGGGCTGGGCTGAGAGCAGGGCTGGGCTAGGGCTGGGGCTGGGGCAGGGCAGGGGCTGGGGCAGGGCTGGGCTAGGGCTGGGCTGGGGGCAGGGATGGGGCTGGGTCCAGGCCTGGGGCTGGACTGAGAGCAGGGCTGGGCGAGGGCTGGGGCTGGGGCATGGCAGGGGCTGGGGCTGGGGCTGGGTCCAGGGCTGGGGCTGGGTCTGGGTCCAGGGCTGGTTCTGGGCGGTGGCTGGGCCTGGGCTGGGGCTGGGCTGGGTCCAGGGCTGGGGCCTGGGCTGGGACCGGGGACTGGGCTGGGGTAGGGCTTGGGCAGGGGCTGGGCTGGGGACGAGGGTGGGGCTGGGGCGGGGCTGGGGCTGGGCTGAGGGCAGGGCTGTCGCAGGGCTGGGGTTTGGGGCGGAGATGGGCAGGACTGGGGCTGGGGCTGGGATGGGTCGGGGCAGGGGCTGGGGCTAGGGACAGGGCTGAGGCCCGAGCTGGGGCAGGGCTGAGGCCCGAGCTGGGGCAGGGCTGAGGCCAGGCTGGGGCTGGGTTTGGTGCAGGGCTGGGGCTGGGGCATGGCGGGGGGCTGGGGCTGGGGCTGGGTCGAGGGCTGGGGCTGGGGCTGGGACTGGGCTAGGCCTAGGCTGCGGCCAGGGCTGGGGCTGGGGCTGGGTCCAGGGCTGGGGCTGGGCGGTGGCAGGGGGTGGGCTGGGGTCTGGGCTGGGCCTGGGGCAGGGCTGGGGCCTGAGGCTGGGGCAGGGCTGGGTCTGGGGCTGGGCTGGGGGCAGGGATGGGGATGGGGATGGGCTGGGCTGGGGGAACGGATGGGGCTGGGGCAGGGCTGGGGCCTGGGCTGGGACCGGGACTGGGCTGGGGTAGGGCTTGGGCAGGGGCTGGGCTGGGGACGAGGGTGGGGCTGGGGCGGGGCTGGGGCTGGGCTGAGGGCAGGGCTGTCGCAGGGCTGGGGTTTGGGGCGGAGATGGGCAGGACTGGGGCTGGGGCTGGGTCCATGGCTGGGGCTGGGCTGTGGCTTGGGCTGGGCAGGGGCAGGGCTGGGGCTGGGGCTTGGCTGGGGCTGGGGGCTGGGTCAAGGGCTGGGGCTGGGCTGGGCTAGGGCTGAACTGGGGCAGGGCTGGGGCTGGGATGGGGGCAGGGATGGGGCTGGGGCTGGGACTTGGGCTGGGGCAGGGCTGGACCTGGGCTGGGGATGAGGCTGGAGTGGGGCTGGGGCTGGGCTGGGGTCTGGGCTGGGGCTGGGGCTGGGCTGTGGCCGAGGCTGGGGGCAGGGCTGGGGATGAGGCTGGGGTGGGGCTGGGGCTGGGTCCAGGGCAGGGCTTGGGCTTGGGCTAGGCTGGGACCGGCGCTGGGCTGGGGTAGGGCTGGCACAGGGCTGGGGCTGTGGCTGTGGCTGGGGCTGGGGCTGGGCCGGGGCAGGGCTGGGGCAGGGGCTGGGCTGGGGCCGATAGTGGGGCTGGGGCTGGGGCTGGGGTTTGGGCTGGGGCAGGGCTGGGGCTGAGGGCAGGGGATGAGGCTGGGTTGGGGCTGGGGCTGGGCTGGTGCTGGGTCCAGGGCTGGGGCAGGGCTGGGTCCAGGCTGGGGCAGGGCTACTTTAGGGCTGGGCTGAGGCCGGGGCTGGGTCCGGGCCTGGGGCTGGGCTGAGGGCAGGGCTGGGGCTGGGGCTGGGGCTGGGATGGGGCAGGGCTGGGGCTGGAGCTGGGCGGTGGGCAGGGATGGGGATGGGGCCGGAACTGGGGTTTGGGCTGGGGCAGGGCTGGGGCTGGGCAGGGGATGAGGCTGGGGTGGGGCTGGGGCTGGGCTGGGGCTGGGTCCAGGGCAGGGGCTGGGCTGTGGCTGGGGCTGGGCTGGGGCTGGGTCCAGGGCAGGGCTAGGCCTGGGCTGGGGTGAGGCTGGGGTGGGGCTGGGGCTGGGTCCAGGGCTCGGGCTGGGCTGGGGCTGGGACTGGGGCAGGGCTGGGGCTGGGTCCAGGGCAGGGGGGTGGGCTGGGGCTGGGGCTGGGCCGGGGCAGCCCTGGAGCAGGGGCTGGGCTGGGGCCGAGGGTGGGGCTGGGGCTGGGGCTGAGGGCAGGGCTGGGCTAGGGCTGGGGCTGGGGCCGAGGGCGGGCCTGGGCTAGGGCTGGGGCTGGGGCAGGGGCCTGGGCTGGGGCTGGGGCTGGAACCAAGTCTTGGGCAGGGCTGGGGCTGGGCATGGACCGGGACTGGGCAGGGGTAGGGCTGGGGCAGGGGCTGGGCTGGGGACGAGGGTGGGGCAGGGCTGGGGCTGGGCATGGACCAGGACTGGGCAGGGGTAGTGCCGGGGCTGGGGGCGGGGCTGGGCTGGGGCTGGGGTTGGGCTGGGGCTGGGGCTGGGGCTGGGGCCGGGGCTGCGACTAGGGCTGGGTCCAGGGCTGTGGCTGGGCTGGGTCTGGGGCTGGGCTGGGGCAGCCCTGGGGCAGGGGCTGGGCTGGGGCCGAGGGTGGGGCTGGGGCTGGGGCTGGGGGCTGAGGGCAGGGCTGGGTTATAGCTGGGGCTGGGGCTGAGGGCAGGGCTGGGTCCAGGGCTGGGGCAGGGCTGGGGCTGGGCCTGGGCTGGGGCTGGGCTGGGGCAGGGCTGGGGTACGGGCTGGGCTGGGGCCGAGGGTGGGGCTGGGGCTGGGGCTGGGGCTGGGCTGTGGCTGTGGCTGGGGCTGGGCTGGGGCTGGATCCAGGGCAGGGGCTGGGCTGGGTCTGGGGCTGGGCCCGGGACGGCGACTGGGGCTGGGTCCAGGGCTGGGGCTGGGCTGTGGCTAGGGCTGGGCTGGGGCAGGGCTGGGGTCCGGGCTGGGTCTGGGTTCGGGGCAGGGCTGGGCTGTGGCTTGGGCTGGGCTGGGGCAGGGCTCGGGCTGGGGCTGGGTCCATGGCTGGGGCTGGGCTGTGGCTTGGGCTGGGCAGGGGCAGGGCTGGGGCTGGGGCTTGGCTGGGGCTGGGGCTGGGTCAAGGGCTGGGGCTGGGCTGGGGCTGGGGCTGGGCAGGGGCAGTGCTGGGGCCGGGGGTGGGCTGGGGCTGGGGCTGGGTCCAGGGCTGGGGCTGGGGCTGGGCTGGGGCCGAGGGTGGTGCTGGGGCTGGGCTGGGGGCCGAGGGTGGGGGCTGGGGCTGGGGCTGGGGCTGAGGGCAGGGCTGGGCTGGGCCGAGGGTGGGGCTGGGGCTGGGTTGAGGGCAGAGCTAGGCTAGGGGTGGGGCTGGGGCAGGACAGGGGCTGGGTTTGGGTCTGGGGCTGGGTCTGGGTCCAGGGCTGGGGCTGGGCTGTGGCTGGGGATGGGCTGGGGCAGGGCTAGGGTGGGGGTGAGGCTGGGGTGGGGCTGGGGCTCGTCCCGAGCAGGGGCTGGGCTGGGGCTGGGCGTGGGCTGGGGCAGGGCTGGTGCCGGGCTGGGGCTGGGGCTGGGCTGAGGGCA